>NC_045750.1:24123924-24124064 GCF_008692095.1 Etheostoma spectabile
GTTAATGGATAATCACAGACTGGATTATGTTAACTTTTACTCTACTTTTACACTATTTCAAAACCAATTCACTTCAATTTTTTTTTAAATGTTATAAAATTAAATAAGACGCCCCAAAATTAATGAAAGTAGAGATTTGT
>NC_045750.1:24124074-24125381 GCF_008692095.1 Etheostoma spectabile
AAGAGCGTTGTGTGGAATCAATCGTGTTATTTTGGGGAATTAAAATGAACATTAATACACAAAAACGAGTCAATTTGACCCGAGGACAACATGAGATTAAAAAAGAAGAAGAAGAAAAAAGAGAACTTGTAAGGCAGACAATAGCTGTACCATAACAGAGATGTGTACACAGAGGAAGCTAAAGAGCACTTAGAATACAATATAAATTCCTATAATGAAACAACCCATGGTTTGAAGACAAGATGGAATGGTACTTTGACTCGCTCCAAACAGTGACTTTGATTACCAAGATTAGTTTGTTTCCACAAAATGACAGCTAAAACCCCAAGTCCTTCTCTAAACCAAAGTCTCGCTCCACTCCAAACTCAGCCCAGTGGTTGGCCACCTACAGAACAACAAGAAAAAAAAACAAGAGACTAGGGGAAAACCCCTTTGTATCAAAGACTATCTTCTGGTGACTCCCTGGCTTGTGTTTATCGAACGCTGATTTTAATGCTCCATTTTTATCATGGCGATTAGCATTGTTTAGTAATCAGTCAAACCGAGACTTCCCCTTGTCCGTGCGAGTGTAAACACTTGTCTTCTCAAAACAGCTTCATTTGGATAAAAAAGGACAGCAATGTGAATGTGTATGTTTTGTATTGTTTGCTAAAGCAGAAGCATATGATGCAATGCTAGTGTTTATGGTTGGAAAAGCTGTAATTTTAGCATCAGTCATATGTGAGCCATGACACATACGTATCACCACCATGAATTGGCTTTTCCTCTCTGAAATCCGTCCCATCACAGTTTTTCCAGCACTGGCTGGCTCAGTCTCTGCCACAAATTGTATATGATCCCCTTTTTTCAATAACCTCAGTTTGCTTTTAATCACTTTTGAATCTAACTAATTTTCTGAGTTTGGGGTATCTCTTCCTACTTGGTGGCGTGTGTGTGATTGGGGAGTGACACTGAGCATCGCTGCGGTAGCTCCTTTGAGCAGGAGCTGAAGAGTTTTCCTCGACAGTAGGAAGGAAAACCTTTGCGAGAGGGGGGTGGATGGAGGTAATGTGAAGGGAACAGTGAGGGAGCGACCCAGACGGTGACTTGGCTGGGGTCAGGTGTAAACATATGCACAGCTGGCAAGCAGATGTGCTCAGACGAAAGCCAGTGACCATGTCTTTGGTTCCTTCCTCCCTGCTCACCTGATGTTCAGCTAATTCAACGAGGAGAAGCAAAGGGTGAGCTGCAAAAAGAAATTCACGCACATGTAAAATGATGTGCAGACATTTTGAAAATACGCACAATGGGTCAGTAAGGGGGGGGGG
>NC_045750.1:24125391-24128190 GCF_008692095.1 Etheostoma spectabile
TCAAAAGCTCTGGTTACTCCAGAAGTGGACTCTGCTCCTCTGTTACTTAGCTAGTCAAGCGAGTGTGTGGTCGATGAGAGAGAAAGTATAACATTTCCCATTTTCTACTTTACTAGAGTGGTCTGGGAGACACATCGGATGGGATTTTAAAAAGATCTTTCAGTGCACTGACATCCATGAACACGCCATGATTACATTCCTTTCACCCATTGCTTTTTTTCCCCCCTTCCTTTATTCACTATGTGCCAGGCCAAAAAGGACAGACAATTTTGTGCATTTTTGTGGATTTTCTGAGACCCCTAATCAAACGTTCAAAGACATGATCTCATGATGTAATGGACTGAAGAGATGCAAGCAACAACAAAACAAAACTCTCCTCTACTGCTAGAGCAATAACCAAATGTTTACACCCCGGCAAACAGTTTAAATATTTACCAACCTTAGTAAAACAGTCGGGGATTATCCTGTATTGTTATAACACTGAGAAAAGACCCTCATACTTTCCATATTTTCTGCTGATTCCATGAAGCTGAAAACAAGGAGAGGGATCAGATTAAAATCTCTTTGTACATAAACTACCCATTGACTCACGGTCTTCCTGTCGGAAGGAGCAATTAGCTCTCCGAGACAAAGATCTCAGACATGTTAAACGGCTGAAAATAAATAAATGTGGGTATTGCCGTTAGGCCCTGTTTCAATTAGAGCAGAGGCCGTGGTCTGTGTCTCTCCCTGAGCTGCTGGCTCCTTCAAGCTCTGCTTCTATGGGGACTTTTTAATTGCTATGTTTTAGCTGAGAGGGAAACAGAGGGGGGAAATGTACTGTATTCATCTTGGCCTCCCACTATGCTTCACTCAAGAAGGCCTGGGGTGATTTGTCTCTTTAACGCGGAATGCCGTACAGTGAAGTACAGTGCTGCTCAGACAATGCATTCATTCTTCCCATCATGAATGGAGATTTTCTTCCACAGGTCGTTTTTTCTTTTTCTTTTTTCTTTTCAGCGGATTGATTCATGTGACATAATTTATTATGACCATCTACCCAAGCGCCTTCAATTTCAAGAGGTAAAATGATCTGGAGATTTGCTAAAATCACAACACCTTCAATATAAAAGCTTTTGACAAAGTCTGCACTTGATATTCATCATTAGATTAGTGGTTGGCATCTGTTAAGCCTTATATAACTGATAAAAGTAGTCTGTGGCTCTTATTTTAAGGATTGCATTCCTTTTCAAACATTCCACCCAATCTGGTGAAGTTGGTTATACTTTCGATGGAGCGTAAGATTTCAAACTCCTCAGTCTCTTGCTTTTTCCATATCCAGCTGATGGCAGCCATGTCAACTATCAAAAAGCAGCATCTGCTTACGGAGATGTCTGATGAGCGATGGTAGCCAGATCTGCGTGTGTGCTCTCTCTCAGCATCCAGACATGTGGGGCATGGAGAGAGACCAGATACACACCTCCTGATCTCGCTGCTGTCAGATCAACACTTTTTGTCAGCACATCTCTGTTGCTCTCTCTCTGTGCCGCTCTCACACTCTATCTATCCTGTCTTTTCACTGTCCTCAGGCATCCCATCAATCATTCTTGTTCTGCGCTTCACAACCCCAAATCTCTCTTTGCGACTGCACCGCGCTGGGACAAGAATGTTTAAAGGTCTCTTTGTCCCTTTGAGAGAGGGAACAACGTGAATTTCTTTTCTCAGATGCGATAATATGATGACGGTTACGCTATTTTCGGGGACGCCGCAGTCTCTTATTTGTGTCTCTCAACACTCATAATAAGCAGCGTGTGCCTTCGGTGGCGACGGTTATACCTTTCACCCTCCCCTCTCTCTGTGCGTTGCGTGATTACACACAGACAGATGGTTTGAGTTTGGGCTCTGGTGCTGCGCGCTAATATCAGACATGCTTTGAATTTATCTCACATCTTAATGGACGACAGGGTAGACAGGCAGTTTGCAAACTGCCGAACCATTCCTCTCGCCCTCTGTTTATTACCGTATTTATTTGACTGGATTCAAGGAATGAGGAAAATTGGCCCCTGTGAAAAAAGAGCCAGAGAAAGTGAGAGGAGTAGGAGCTCTACAATGAATGGTCGGACATTTAACTGTTAAGACTGCGGTCATGAGAGCTGTCAAATGCCTGTCTGTCTGATAATAAACCTCATTACAGAGTGATCTGAACAATCAAACCATCTCATTTCCTCTTGGACAACTTGGGCCTCTCCCTCAGGTACCGAAGTCTCTTCCTGCGTCATGCAATGTTGGATCAAAGTACTTGTTTCTCAAGCGTCCAGGCTGATAGCGATTAATGATTTTCATCAGCCCCGGGCCTCTATTAAAGAACATCTTCACACAGTGCTTGACCTCGACGGCCACAGGAACACATTGAGATACTTGCGGTCATTTTTATTTTTTATGTCGGGCCTCTGCAGTAGTTGTAGTATCACATTTCACTACAGTGGCCCACTCACTTACTGAAAGATAAACTCCTTTTGTTGATTTAAAGTGCTTTGCTTACGCTTCATCAATCGGTCGGTCGGTCAAGCGGCAGTTTTGGGAGGGGAGGGGAGGCGGAGGCGGAGGCGAACGGCTCCGCAGAAGTGGCAGGGGGAACAAAGACTGGTTTATGGCGTGTGGCCATCAGACAGGCTACATCAACACTGTTCGTCAGGGCCCAAGAATAGTGCAGAGGGCTGAATCAGCCTAGCAGCAGTTACCCACAGCAAGGGGAAGAGAGGGAGAAATGTGTGTGTGCTTGGCCAGATGCAAAGGGAACGAAAAAGGAAAAAGGGGGGG
>NC_045750.1:24128200-24130397 GCF_008692095.1 Etheostoma spectabile
GGGGGGGGGAGAGAAAACAACCCAAGGTTCTTGTTAAAATGGGATTGTTAAGGATTCCTGCTGTGGGATTTACTTTTTTTTGTCATCCACCGTTTGACTCCATGACTCCACTCCTGACCTTGTAGCACACAAACACAAAATGGGAAATTTGGCCTCTATAAAGGCCCTGTTTACTGGAAATGTTGCTCACTAGGGACAATAAAGACTTATGATGCATACAAGGCTCCTGCCGACTTTTGCTGTCGTGGCCTAATGTAACTCCCATACCCACAACTGCATGTGTATAATGTACACACCAAAAGAAAGAGAAATAGGTAGTAAACAACAAACACATGCCTCTTATAACTAGATAGAAAGAGCAAACGTTTACTGTCCTTTAATGAAGGCAGGAATGAAAATTTGTCTTTGTCTCGGTTCAAGGGTTCAATAAAAACCCACATTAAACATTAAGGGGTTAGGATTAGGTGCACATACAGAAAGAGGTATACCTATTAAAATAGAACCATGTAAACACACAATTTATGGAGCTACTGTTTTCTGCAAGAGGACCCGGCATTGTCATCGACCTAACACTTAGGGCGTTGTGCGGTGGAGGGACGATCTGTTTATTTTGTTTATCACTTCACTCTATCAACTGCATATGCAGCGTGTATGTGCGCGTGCACGTGCACTTTCATTTGGAAGCGGTCTCCTGTGTTTTTCCTGTTGCAGAGCACAGAAGCGTGTGGTGTGGAAGCTCAAAGCTCTCGCCCACATCAAGAGAAACCATCCGGCCTTCCAGCCACAAGCCCTCCCTCTTCTCCCCCCTCCCAGGCGTAATAACAGAGCCATCAAATAGCCATATTTATAATCTCCGAACGGGCCAATTTTAAAGTGGTCAACTCCAGAGGTATAGGAATTGTTGAGAGCAATTTGCGGTTTTCATTCTTAAAGAGGCACCATCCCAGTGGCAAATGAAATAAAGTCAGTATCCTTTTTTTCCCCATTTGTCAATATTAAAGCTGGGTTCAATTATATCTTTGGCTTTAGTCTGATATCACTTCAAAATGATTTATTTAAATTGGGTTAGGCAAAAAGTATTTTATTATAATAATGCTCCGCGTTTGTGTAACACAGAAATTAGAGCATACAGTATATCATTTTCTAAAATGCAATGATGAGATTGCGCCAGTCTGGTACAGCACGCTGTGCATGGTACTGATATAAGAGAGGTTACGGTTTATCTTCTCTAGAAAGTACTGTGTCTAGTAGTATTTGTTATCATTTATCTTGAATTTAGATGGTAAATGGACTGATTTACTCATAAAAACATCTTCTCAACAAACCTGTGCATTTGCAATGTTCATCAGTGTTAAAACAACAGTTTTCAGAGGTGGAAAAGAGACGCTGGATGCAAGCAAATAGCATCTGGTTAAGCAACATATTGTGAGCAGAACCAGCAGCAGATCAGCATACATGAATACATTTCATCTGGTCATTACTGTGCAGTTATGGAGCCAAGCACTCCAGCCAGTTTCCAGCCTCCTGTCACTTGCCGGTATCTGACACTGATGAAAAATGCAGCGTGTTTCGATCACCACAACATTACCATTCTGTTTTCTCTATATGTTGAGATCAGATGACTCCCAAGTGTTGATCTAGTATGATAAATGTAGTGCTTTGTAACAGACGACTGACTTTTTTTTGTGTAGTCTGCATTTATGGCTCATTATAGTGGATGTGTGACCTACCGTAGATCAATCATTTAAATATTGGAAGATTTAACCAATTAGAAATTAAGTTCATTTATGCTTAAACACTGTACACATACTGTAGCTGTAGCTTGGTAAAGAGTGCTGGATTAACCAACTCGGTAGCTCCAGGAGAATAAAATAGCAGTGGGGCCCCCATTCGGCTCCTAGAGATAGTTTGTAATTGGTGGTGATCATTTGATTACACACAAACTTATTTAGCAATAGTAATATTAAAGGTATAGTAACTAGATTTTGACTGAGGGTCCCTCTACAAGATGGGGCAGAGTGTGTAAAATTGTGGGAACCACTATGAGGCCCTTACCAACTCAGATTAGTGCGTTGGTGGTGCAAACAAATTGGAATTAATCAAATTACCACAAACTAGGCCTAACTGTCACACAGTGCCCCTGGGGTTTTTGAGAACCCTGATAATCTTACATAACTTGCACCATTATGCCACTTGC
>NC_045750.1:24130407-24131637 GCF_008692095.1 Etheostoma spectabile
CAAACAGAACTACCTCAGCCATTTATTGGCCTAATTTTTTACACTATTACATTGACTGTTTACTGTGTGCACAATTGCACATTCTAAATTCAAATTTTGCTGCTCTTATTTTCTTTCTCATTGTATGTGCCTTCTTATTTTTATTATTGTTCACTTGAATGTTATGTTTGTCTGTGGACCTAATTGGTAAAATATGTCTTGTCTACACAGTGGGATAGACGGAAACGTAATTTCGCTCTCTTTGTATGTCTTGACATGTAAAGAAATTGACAATAAAGCAGACTTTGACTTTGATATCTGGGGCCCTGGGGTGGGCCTTTGTAATACAAACATGGACTCTTGAACAATTAACAAGTTAAATAAGAATATAAACTTCTATCATTGAAAAGGCTCTTTAAAAAGAAGTGTGTGTGTGTGTGTGTGTGTGTGTGTGTGTATGTGCTTCTGTCTTTGAAATATCTCATGAGACCTTCATCACATCTACTTCACACTTGGTTTCCTGGATACTCAATGAACTTGGGGTTTGGAGTTTGGAGTATTTGGAGCAATTTGGACAGCACTGGATATTAAAAAGAGTGAAGAAAACTAAGCGAAACGGCCAAAACGGCCAAACAATAAACTGCTGGCACAGTACGCTGTTGACCCGCTCTGGACAGAAACGGGGGTGGGGGAGGTATACTGGCTTGGACTGCGGTTCACTTTTTGCTGCTTCTAGTGTAACATAATTGCTGGATATACCAAATACACTTTTCCTGCAGCTTGAACGGATAGCTGACAGAAGAAAATTGCAACTTTAATGTTGAATAAGGTTAAGAAAAAAGGCGCTACGTAACGCTAGCTTTTCCTTGTCTATTATTTGGCTAAGAGGAAACTCAATAAAAAGCCATTTGCCAACATTAAATATCAAACAAAATCCAGACACTATATTGTAAGTATGAGCTGTACATTCACCACTTCTAAACAGATGCAGAACAACCTAATCTTGGAGCATTTTCCTCCACAGCGCTGTGCAATGCAGAGTTTCCATCAAACTCACCCTGGGTCCGGTGAAGTGTGAAGTGTATTGCTAACTTATAACACTAATAGTATTACCGTTGGCTTATAACACTTATAAAATTAGTGGGGGTGGCAGTGGCTCTTCAGTAGAAAGTTGGGTTGGGAACCGGAGGGTTCCTGGTTAAAGTCCCCATACGGACCAAAAGTATGGTGGTGGACTGGTAGCTGAAGAGG
>NC_045750.1:24131647-24137784 GCF_008692095.1 Etheostoma spectabile
CTCCTGGGCACTGCCAAGGTGCTCTTGAGCAACCAAATCCCCAACTGCTTGGGGCGCCTTTCCATGGGCAGCCCCCCCACTCTGACATCTCTCACCTATAGTGTATGTATAGGTGCTAAGCATGTGTGTGTAATTCAGGCCTGTGTGTGATGAGTGAAAACATTGTAATTTCCCCTTGCGGGATTATTTAAAGTATACATTATAATTACCGTTGGCTTATAACACTAATAACATTATCGCAAAATTCCACCGTGAATCAAATCCATAGTTCAACATTAACCGCCAAGCATTGAATGGCCCTCCACCTTTTATTTTCACACACAAATACAACTACAACTACTAGTACTACTACTTGGTTCTGGGGGTTGATTAAAGCAGCTTTTTGCTGATTGGCTCTCATAACGATGGGTAGCATACTGCCTTGAGTTCAAGAAGAAAATGAGGTATTTTGTGATTAAAACATGAATCTGCCACATTCTCTGTCAGGTAAATGTAGTAGTACAATGTAGTCATTTGACGTAGGAGTACACTATGAGTCAGTAGTAGTCAGTATACAATGGGGTTGCATATTAAGTGGTAATTATGGGGTACAATTTGGTTCTGGAGACTTCTAAATGCAGCACTACCACAGGCCGAGCAATTGGCCCGTTCCACACAGGCATATTTTGAATGGGCACTGTACTAGATAAATAAATGACGAGATTGGTTTAATATCACTGCAAAGCAATGCAACAAACTACTAGGATGAATATGTTGGGGGGGCCCCGGAGCCGATAGTTGCATCATATCCTACATCATCAACCTACAGTCCCTGGTTCTGGTTGTACTGGGGAACTTAGTTGCCTGTCACACCCCTCTCTCTCATTTATTTCCTATCAGATTCACTATGGTCTGTCCAATACAAAAAAGTACTCATCAAAAATAAATAAAAAAATGAATATCTGTCTATATTATTTATGACAGTGACTGGGGTCCGCATAGAACACTGTCTGACACAAATAACTCAAATTTTCCTAATACTAAAACGGTTGTTGAAAAGTGTTCCATTTCTCTGGCCTATTGACCATTTTTCTCTAAATATATTATATACTGCGTATTATTTTGGAAAGCAACACAGCCAGTGTATTTTGGAAACGCAGACATCTGCAGTTTCAAACTACACTAAAATCCACATCTAAAGGCTCCACAGAATAAAGGAGCAGATGCTTTTGACCCTAACGGCTAATTATTCACTTTTTTTCCCCCCTGACTTGAAAATGACGGATCTACTGAATATTGTAACCATCTTAATCGCATTGTTTACTGATGCTGTACCCTCACAGACCTCTGTGCGTTTTGAATGTGATATGCGATGCCAGACCCATAGCTTTTAACTCCAGCCTCCTTTCATCTTTCTCTCCTTTCTTTTCGCTCTCTGCCCCTGAAGGGTTGTGCTCACGCATGCCACCCTCATAATCAGCCATTCTGATATTCAAATAAGTACAGAAAAACATCATTCGAACATGACCAGAATACATCAAGGGACAGCTGGCATGAAAATGGCCTCACATATATACTTTTTTTTTTTTTTACTTTGTAAAGGTGGCGATTAAAGTGGATAGAAGTGAGGCATAAGGAAGAAATATTATGGAAAAGAGGCCAAACACAGGGAGCTGTAGAGCTGTTAAAACACAGCTAAATTACACCACTGTCTGAGCAGGAAGGAAACCAGGCTTTATACACTCCTCAATAACTTCCTGTTAAACATCCGCAAATCACAAGCTCACAAAAGGATTTTAAAAAAAAGTATACCAGAGACCTAGTGTCATCTAAACACTGGTTGTGTATTTATGTGACTCCACTTGTAGGAAGTTGACCACCACCAGGTTCCTCTGAGTGTGTGAGTGCATGTGCTGGATGGGATGTGTGTGTATCGTATAGGGGAGGATGTTATCAACATTGCAGTGATGAGAGATGAATGGCGTCCCACGGGGCCGGCTTAAGCCCCTGCACATGTGCACAGCACTACCACCCACTAAAAATATGACTCCTGGATATTTTTCCGACTTCTGGCTCTGTTCATAAATCAGCAGTCGGACATGGGGACTTGAACTTGGCAGAGTATCAGACGAGTCTCCAGTGACTAGGCCTGTCCGTCATCCTGCCACTGCTGCCTCAAGCTGCTTAATTAATGTGGCAATTGAATGCTGCATATCATAATGAACACACAGCACCCTCTATCTGAGCCTTCCTGGGCTTGTTATTCTTGGTCCCCGTTGAGGACACGTCCTTGTGTATGTTGGGATATTTATAGGTAATGGATCTATTAAAATGCATGAGAACGAATTAAAAAACAAATAAATGCAAAGGTGCTCAAACGAGCTTGGAATGTTTGGAAAAAAATATTTTAGGTTTGATGTGTTTTCACAGCGTAGATGTCAAATTTATCACTTTCACTTTTGTTGGTGTTACTCCGCCGCCTCATTTCATCATTAAGAACACACAGGCCGGGCCTGATGTAGAGATTTTTTCATTTACATAAGGATTCCTACTCTTTGCGGTGTAAAATATGCTCAGGAAGCTCACTTAAAAAAGTTACATAATCTCTCCAACAGCTTATTTTCAGTGAAAGGAAATTAAAAGGGTTTACTTTAAACAACCAAGTGATGGCAGAGAGATCCATGTAGCTCTATTTCACTACTGAATAACCATATAGAATATCTAACCTTGATGCAGGGTTAAAACCCTGAATCAGATTGCTCGGCCTCAGATGATTGTGTCTTTTTAGAAAACTGTATCAATCGGACAGACACGGGTAGAGGTTAATGTCTCTCCATTTGTAACACTCTGCAGTGTGTAATGCCACCTCCCTTGGTAGTAATGACTTCATAAATCACGTGCGTTAATCCTCTGCAATTCTAAAACTACAGACAGGTTGATTTACGGCTATATCTTCGAGCAAGCTTCTCATCCTTTATCCTCCTGTATTGCCCCCCCCCCACCCCATCCCCACCCCTCTATGCTGAAGCAGTTTTCCCTTAACTCTCTTTTTTACTCTCTCCCCTCCAGGTGTCTGGACTCTGACTTAGCACCACAGCTAGGCAACACACACACCACACACACACACAACACCACACCACACACCCACCCACACACACACACACACACACACACACACACACACACACACACACAAAGGATCTACTTCCAGGGAGGGCTAATAGGATGTGACATAATTTATGGTAGACTGGGGGTAATGTGTGACATGTCAACTCTCTACGGTGGGATGTTTTTCAGTGAAATTTTTCAAACCTGCCACAGAGCAGAGTTTAAAATAAAGCTGAATTACACAGCAGTGCAGTTTCAAATAGCAGCAATGCAACAAACTTGAAGGTCAGGGAGTGTTTTTTCGGTGCCTGGTCGCTGAAAGTGGAAGATCTCCCTGTCACAAATCACATGCATTGTGATCAGGTAGCTCCTGGCCTGGGCCGGGGAAGTGGACTTGTATCTACATTCTGCCTTCTTCCCTCTGAAGTATGACCCAGAGCTTTGAATGGCGACTTAGCTGCATGCTCATGATGCACTTTCCAGATAAGTAGAAATAAATCAACATACTGTGTGTCAAGTCCCACACTTGAGGGGTATTTAGGGGGCTTTACTTTGCAAATTTGAGGTACCTGCTGAGATGATATACCTCTGAAACACTAATACAGCTCTTGTGCTTTCATAGATTTCTAGACCAGTAACCGGTCAAAGACTTAGTCAGACACTTGGTGGTTTTTTTGTCTCAGGCCATATGCTATTTGTCAAGCTTCACTGTTCTTGTTGTACTGGGAAAAACTTCAATAAGTCGACTTTGAACCCCAATCCAATTTCACTGTGCAACTCAAAACCATAATGAACAATTTTTGAAGAGTCTTTGTTTCGGTCACTGAAGAAAGGAAGCCGTCTTTCTCGGATATGTTTGTACTCAAAATAGTGGCCCTTTTGTTTTAAAAGACTTTCATTCGTTATGGCTTCATGTCTCTATTTCTGCTGGAGAGTTGGGTAAAAATGTAGTCTCTGTTAGCCTTAGATCGTGTATGCAATTGTGAGTCTCTTTGTCCCAAGCTTTTGAGAAAACTTACTCTTTTTAATCCTTAGTACTGCAGGAGAAAAGGGGGCAACCCCAATAATCTTGTTTGACAGTTGGGAGCAGGGGCATTAAGGCAATAGTGTCCCACAATGCAACTGTAAAAACAAACAGCACGTGAGTGTGTGAAGACGAGTGGGAGTTGCTTTTCACCACATTCTAGAGCAACGTATACATACTCTACATGCAAACTCCTAACAGGCCTTGCGTGTGTCAAACTTTAATTCAGTTTACTTCACACGTGTATTATGACAAGCATAACCTCTATGTGTCCCGATTTCTCCCATTTTCTCTCTGTTGTTCTTTTTGTGCTGGCCCAAGGCTTCTAATCCTTTTAAGACCTGTCAGGTCTAATACAACGACAGGTCAAACCATCACCACTACCCCTCCACCGCCACCACAAGATCAGGAAAAGGGCGACTGTGTTTGCCTCTTTAGTGGTTACTGCCAAACCATCGTGAAGCATTCCTGACTATACAGAAAGTGGGGGAATCTTGCATAAAGAACCAAGAGGCCTATTTGTGCTATATCATGATGGCATTATGTGGCTAATCATGTACTACAACATTTGAATCAGCTTTTGTTAATTCTGGAATGACTTTGACATGCAAACACAAATTTTATTCTAAAAACATGTAGTCAGCAGTGAAATCTGCTTCCCCTTCTGCTGTGTTTCTGTCTCTCACCTGTGATAAACGTACTTTCTGCAAACGGCAGTTGCTCCATGTTGCATTATACAGAAGCACATTTTCTTTAAACACCGTTCTGCATCAGACCAACACCAACCACACATGCTGACACACCAGTTAATAAGACAAACTGAAAGCTGATATCCGTAACTTTCCCTCCCATTGTCAGCACCCACATTCGAGGAATTTACAGCTGTTGTTATGGAAGGTTGTGTGGTACCTAAAACATGTAGTATATCAGATTGAAAAATGAAAAACTATAATGTAAACCAGCTCCTGCAGCACAGTACGATAACACTGGGGCTTGTGGTGTTGATTTTAACGCACGGAAAAATAAACATGGTGTGAAAGGTATCACCTTTAAAGGTATGAGCCGACAAGCAATGACCACGCGATACACACTCAGCAAATCCCAACACTACCTACATGCACCATGAACATCAGGGGTTGTGTGTTTTACAATACTGTACCACACATATGAACATTTTAATGATTTCTTCATTCAAAAAGATAATACTAACTACAGAAAACCATCTGTTTTACACATTATAAACAAAAACATGTCCATATAATTACTTTGATTCATTTTTACACAAATACATTCCAAACTTTTTGCAAACAATGCACTTTCAGACACATCAAAAACAACAAAGGCGATTTTGTACACACTGATATTTATATTTTGAATTATCTTTGTATTTTAGTGTATTCTCTGTCAAGCATTCTATTGACTTCAAAGCCCCATGGGCTCTAACAGACGAGTCTGTACTGCGTAATTCATAAAAAATACTGCTAAAAAGACTGCTTTGCACTTGCCTTTCTAGTGTTCAGCTTCGTGGTCAAGCTTTACCACAGTGTGCAGCAGTGGCCCTCTTCGGCCAAACTTAACAAACCTCATTTTCAGACACGGGAATCTCTTTATGACAAATAAATCTAACTAATGGATAATTCTAACTAATGGCTCATTCGGCTGGCTGGACGTGGCTGGACACGTAATGCTTTCAACAGCAGTGAACCAGCACTGCCCAGCCTTGTGAGCTGTTGAACAGATACACAATGTGAGGGGAACATATGCGTGCGTTCATGTAGAAGGGTCCGCCATTATTGGATCTTCAGGACATAGTATGTTGACCCATGGGACGGGGTTCACGCCGACCCACACGCTGCAACACACAAATACACGCGCTGTGGTTTCTCCTGCGGCCGCTCAGCTCATTCAGGCTCTGACCACCATCAGCAGCCCCTCTGCCTCGCCGGCTCCCCGTCCCCGGGGATCACACAGCGTCGCTGGGCACTCACATCCTCGGCTGTGGGAAGAGAGCCAGCAGCTGGGGGGG
>NC_045750.1:24137794-24138405 GCF_008692095.1 Etheostoma spectabile
GGGGGAGATGCATAACGGGCAGAGAGAGAAATCTGAGAGGAGGATTCATGGAGGAAAGAAAAAAGCTGGATGTAAAGAGGCAGGGGAAAGAGGAAAAGGTGGAGGGGAGGTTGGTTGGGGTTACCTATCACGTACTTTATCATATACAAAAGTTCCAAGTGTGCCTGTCATCCCGGAGACTGAGGTAGGGGAGCTGAGGAGAAAACGTCTGTGTGTTGATGGAGATGAGGCGATGGTGACATAGGTTACACTGTGGCTATTGTATGAAAGCTTTGGAGAAGTTATAGCCTATCCTCAGGATGATCTCTTAATGTAAATTAAATATATTCAACATGAATGTTATTAAAATTGTAATAAAGACATATTATCCTGACAAAACAACTAAAAATGTTTATTCACGCTTAACTATTTTAACCACAATGAAATGTGCTTATTGTGTGTATTCAATCTTTCTGTCTGAAAACTATTATTCTAGCAAAAATGTCTGTGATTCAGCTTTGTCCACTATTGTTCTGGGCTCCCATCAAGGAAAAGAAAAAGCTGTGTCATCATGGATCACAGGGGAGGTAGTGGAGGGGAGGGGAGAGGGGGGGGGGTGTAGTAAAGTGGGA
>NC_045750.1:24138415-24144645 GCF_008692095.1 Etheostoma spectabile
GGCTGGTTCACAGGCTTGCTCTCTAGGCCTGTTAATGCCTTCTTTTCCTGGACACACATCAGCATATTCAGGGTGTGAGAAAAGAGGAAAAGGAGGAGGCAAATAAGGGACTGAAAAAGGGAGACAACGAGCAAGGACAGAGACGGAACGATAGCAATAAGAGGAGCCTGTCAGGAGATCAGAGAAAGAGAAGCATTCTCAGCAACAAGTCTGACTTCCTCAGCATCCTTTCCTCAGTTTAGGCACTGCCAGCCCCACATAAACACCGTGAACCTGTGGAAAGTTTCACTCCTCTCTGGAGGGTCCCCTTGCCTCCTTGCTCATTTTATATCTGTCTATCTGGCCCTTGATTTTCCTGTCTTGTTTAAGGAAAATTCCGCTGGTAGTAGTGGTGTACTAACGTCTTCCATGTGACCATCAAGGAGGAAAGTTTCCATTTTGTGTTTGTTTTAGGCAAACAGATCAGTTGCCACTTCTTCCATCTAGTTCTAGTCCTCTTTGTCCCGGAAGATGACGCTCTACCAGACACTCGCGTGGGCTCTGTAAGACCCAAGAAACCCCACCCCCACGTCAACCCGTCACCTCCCTCTCTGAGCTGCCCTTTCCTTTCAACACAATGTGACAAAGTCTTTGATATAAGGCTTGAGGCCAAGAGGGAATGGGAGATGGAGACAGGGAGAGATTTGCATAGGCTTGTTAAAAGTCACCAATTAGGAAAAAGGCCTCACACATAGTGGCTTGGGCTTTGCAAGGGCATAATCTCAAATTAGGACAACATCGCCATCTGCAGGAGAGCAGCAGAATTGAAACCAATGGAATAATCTGCCACATCTCAGTGCTACTAAAACAATACAATTACTACAAAATGAGAAGTAATATATTGTATTATATCAGCAGGCTCTATTTTGGTCCAGACACCACAGTTTAGGAAAAGTCAATATATAAGTCTTGTTTCGGCTTCCCCAGCTGCAGGCGGCGCTCTGATTCCATTCCCTGTTCATGATTGCGGTAAGACCTGGATGATGGCCTTGTTTGTTTAGCCAACAGTGTTAACGCCCACCCACAGGTGCCAAAGGTATAGTGAGTACTGTGCCAGCTGTTTGCAAGCCACAGCAGCCCCTGCACTGCTTGGCTTCACCCTGCTTGACTGCCTGATCTCACAGGAAGGGAGGAAGTGGTTGAGTTACCCAGCAGCAAATTTGAGGTTTATAAAGGGAGAAAGTCATAAAAAAAATCTGAGTGCAGTTTCCTTTAACACAGCAGCAAGCCACGGTGAGGTACTTTGTCTTAATCTGCAATTCTTTCATTGTCATTAGTCAATGTTAGGATTGCCCTCAAAACACAGTCAAGAGATAATGATTAAGAAACGTAAAACACAGCCGTTTAGTTCATTGGCTCGCTTAAATCAAGAAACTAAAGCCAGGACTTCCAATTTCATGGAAGCCTGATTGCCTTGTAAAGTTAGATTCATTACACTATTAATCTGTTGTTACCTGTGTCACACCAGGGAACCACCCACAGCGACCACAGGGAGGCACATGCTCACTGCGAGCCCAATAATCGAAAAATGTTGCTCATGACATCGCTCACTGCTCTGGCTAGCTAGCAAATAGCACAAAACATAGTCTAACTGCAGGAGGAAATACCTTTGCATTTCCCAGGATAGCATGAAGCTGCATTTTATTTGAGATGTGAAATCAGTTAGGCATGTTTAGCATTTGGATTTCGTGAAATCTTACCTTAGCATGGTTGTGTCTTAGCCAAGACGTAATGGTAAGAGGGGTTAAGGTAGAGAGAACTTGCGGCTTTTTCTGGCTTGTTATTGCCAGTACAACGAAGCTCAGTTCACACTCAGCTGTGGCAGATTTAGAAAACTTCAAGCAAAGCAGCAAGAAGAAAAAAAAAAAGCTTTTAAATCAGTTTCCCTCTCCAGTAAATTACAACCCTGCATTTTTAATTTCCTCTCTCCATACAATGTTATTCATTGGCATCCAAGCCAAACATGGGCCCCTGCAGCTAGTGTAGCTCTGCAGGACAAACTGTCCTCTCATGCAGTCGCTACCTGTCAGGAGTGCAGGGCCGTGACAAAAAAAAGCATTCCTTGATGTAGAGCTGAGAGGTGTGTGAGGTGGAAGGAAAAACTGAAAAAATAACATAGAAAGTAAACCACTGAGTGTAGGTTCAATCTACAAAAATTGTTACGTTTACGAGTTTACATCAAAAGTGGTCTAAATCTGATCACCGATAGCAATTATCTTAATATGTTTGTCAAAATGAATACTGTGGTCAAGAGGTGTTTGCCCTGATTTTAAGAAGATCCAGAAGTAGAGCTTAATGAGACTCCAAATTCAAATGTAACAAAAGTCATGTAACATATTGAAGATACAAACGGCTGCCATGTTGAATGCTGAATTCGTGGACTTTGCATACCAATATTTCATGGCAATAATATCGCAATTACACGCTAAGAAGAGAATGTGCTTACACAAACATGCTTAGTCCGTGCCTCAGGGAACTGTCTAAGCTCCCTTTACCACTAGAAAGAGACAGACTTGGCTGCTGAAATAACATTAAGAGCCTGTTACAATAATAGAAAAGCCTCATTTGTTAGCATTACATATCTAAATACCATCTGAAAACCATGGCTCATTCTGATTGAACAAGGTCTTGTAACAGTGTAACGTTTCAAAGAGTTTCTACACCCACTGGTGTGTACTGTAGGCCCCATAACAGTATATCTCCTGTTCGCAACCAAGCGACCTTCCAGGCTGAAGTTAAGTTTCATGTTGCACTGAGCAGATGTGTTATCAAGTCTAAAACGGATTTCATTTTAGCATTTTGCAGGAAAAATATCTTTTATAAAAGGTATTTTACCATCACCGTATATCTGCTTTTGTCATCAGGTCGGAATACTGTGGGGCTGTTTGACAGAGACGTCGAGCAGGTTTCAAACATGAAAGAGGATAAGAGATCTCTTTAGTGCACCAGACTGCCAAGAATTGGCAAGGTTCTGCTAATTCAGCTGTTTCTGTGCCACACAAAGCGAGAGGATAAGGCACCTGGCTTTTGCTTAGACAGGCCTTGCATGTCTATGTAATCCAGAGAGACAGCGAGGGCAGACCTCGAACTTCTTGTTAGATTTAGCCCAGATCACAACAACATAATCATGTCATTACCCTTGGGCCATTCTGCTACATTGTTGTTGCGGGTGGGAGACACTGGATTTGATTTCAGCAGACTTAGCTGACCTTTGCTTCATGGCCCACCAGAACAGGGGAACTACAGCAGGCCGGGCTCCACGCTGGCACTCAGCCTAGCCAAACATTTTAACTTTCATAGACAAAAACAAAACCGTTTTGCCTTTCTTTCCCCCCCATTTCTCCCAGTTCTAAAATATTTTTTATAAAGCATTGAGAGGACATGTTATTACTAACATTTTAGTCTTGCAATTTTCTGCTGCTATTGCAAAATTCTGCCAAAAATTCCTCCGCACACCCCCTCCATCTTTCTGCTCCAGTGTTGATTATTTTGCTTTTTAGTCTTTTCTTTCCTCTTAAATGTGTTATTCATCCTGTTCCGTGTGTCTCCAGGCACACTTTAGAACTGGATATAAAATAAACAGTCGCATGTTCACCCCTGTCACTAGGCCTTGACTGCATATACCTTTAACAATAAACAGCTGGGTTTCTGGGCTTGTTTATACTCATCTCTAGCCGTTTGGGGACAGAGGCACAACAGGAACTAGACTGTGTGTATGGATTTGCTAGGCAGACGCCCACTACGAAGCATAGGGTTGGTGGATGCTACTAGACCATGATAGAGCTGAGGCTGCTGGCAGGTAGTGTGCACTCTGTCTGGCGGAGCTGAGGTTTACCTTGGAGTGACACCAACCATCTGCATGCTATAAGGACTAAATTGCCAGCTTGATGTCCAGCAAGCGAAGACAAAACCGTTCCACATACATGAGAGTGTGTGTTTGCGGGACTTTGTGTATGTGTGTGCGTGTGGCTCTTTAAGAGAACCAGAAAGAGACAGAAATACTAAAACAGAGTACTGTAAGCCATTGCTGAACAGTAGCCATCTCATTCTGTATGTGTAAATGTTTGTCATTTTACTAACTTGATTTGAGTTCAAGTTGCTCAACATTTGTATAAGAACAGTGGATGAAATTACTAATTAGTATGTGAAAGGGAACACTTGTGGTGATGAACCACAGAGGTTTATCGCAGGCTTTGGAGTTCTTCCCCAAGCCTGTAGCATTTTAGAGCCTTTCAGGCTATAGAGCACTTAGCAGATAGAGAACGAGCACTTGGCAGATAAAGAACTTAGCAGACTCAGCCTCATTTTGGCCTCTGGACACGATAGAAGAGCCCAAACTGTGGCATATTTTTACACAGGAGTACGTGAAAACCAACACAACTAACGTGAGAGTGAACACATTTGCGCTTTTACTAAAACTGACATCTAGAAGTACTAAGACCAACCTTTCACACCAGGGGCGGAATTTACCTTGCACACAAAAATCCATGTTGTCA
Source organism: Etheostoma spectabile (assembly GCF_008692095.1). NCBI lineage: Eukaryota > Metazoa > Chordata > Actinopteri > Perciformes > Percidae > Etheostoma > Etheostoma spectabile. Next base: position 24,142,951 of record NC_045750.1, read on the forward strand.
TCTTCAAGTACTTGTAAGAACAGCACGAACGACCCACTCAGCGTCTGTTGAGAAGCTACTGGCGGCTTTGGGCTGCGACTGTTCATTCAAAATAACACTGACGGAATGATAGACATGATTTATCCAATCACCAGACGGGTATTTTTTTGTGCCTGTCCTTTTCCAAAAAGTTCCAATGACAGCTTCTCAGTGTGTTAACAAACCAGTCTGCCACATTAGGGCAAAACGTCTTAAGACTTAAACAGTCAAACCATCTGCCGTAGTACTTTTAGATATTCTATGTCCTAAGTCCTCAAAATAATAACGACATGTCGGGGATACTACACAACAACTGTTTCCAATGACAGTAGAAATAGTTTGTACTGAGGACAATATTAAAGAGATACAAGAAAGTGTTTTCCTTTTTTAAGTAACACATCTAATAAAGCCATTTGCACTCTCTATGAATTAAATGAAAGTAGTCTCCCATGAGACTACTTTCATTTCATTCATAGAGTTGGTTGAATCTGACGCTGAAGTAAAAATCTGAACATATGTTGTAGGTATCTACAGTGAGACTGTTAACAGTAACTCATCGCGTTGACTATAAATATCAGTTTTATGTCACTGACCTCTTTCACACGATGAGTCTTGCACTAGGCTCAGGCACACGGGAAATGCTGTTTGGAGTCCAGGTCCCCTTCTTTGTTCTATTTCATCATCTTTTCTGTTGATCCTCTCTGTATCAATAAAGAAGATATGTCCGTTAAGCAATCATTCAATAAAAGTGTACACTGTGGACAGACACACGACAAGGAAGCACTGATGGTAATGCAGCTACGAGAATTATCAGTTTGTACTATAAAGTGTCACTAAATGTAGGATTATGAGTTGGCCCACACACAACCGTCATGGTTGTCTCAGGTATGCAGTAAAAACTTCATACATAATCTTCCCAGCGTCTCAAGGCACAACACGCCGGAAAGACGCCTTTACTTCAGCTGACAAGAAAATTTAAAGCATTCATTACCCTGAATTCATCTAGGGGAAACAAACTTTAACAACTCAGATTCACAGAATGAATGTCGTTTGGCCAATCCCCGGCCAGCTCTGGGGTTCTGATTAGTTTACCAGAAGGATGTGGGGCTCACAAGTGTGGCAGCTGCTTAAAATAAAGTGACAATATTTAATGGGGTTTCAAACCTCAGCGAGTCACTGCATCCTGCCAAGCCCCTAGTAAGGGCATCCATCCAAAACCCAGTTTTATCGAACGGGACATGGAGGAGTGAGCTTGTTCCCTCAGCTCAGTGCCATTAGGAGGCCTGGATGCAGTCAACCATTTTCAAGAGTTGCATTTCCCATCAGTACGGGCTTTTTATATGTGCACTTACGTGAGAAAGGTAAATGAAAGATAAATGCTCTCCTGACAATCACTGACATCAAAAAGTCCTATGAAGTCAAGTTAGACCTAATAGGGTCAAGTCAATTTGTGAGGCCTTTGCAAATCTGTTGTCGTTATGATGATGAAATCCTAATGAAAAACAGTCTCTAAAAATGTTTCACTACATATGTGACTACTGGCACACATTATATGGTAATGTGTGCAATGGCACCTCATCTCTTTTGAATGTCTGTATTGCAGTTAGTTCAGTCTACGCTATGATCAAGGGCAGCTAAGAGGTGTTCAGTGTCACACACACACACACACACACACAC
>NC_045750.1:24144655-24146346 GCF_008692095.1 Etheostoma spectabile
ACACACACACACACACACACATAGATAGAGAGAGAGAAACTCTGAGACTAACAGGAAATGCAATTACTGTCTGTCTGGCGGCAGCATTCCTCAGCAGTATGGCCAATTTCACAGCAATTTTAGTGAGTCAACAGGTCGTAAGTAATCATAATGAGCACCTTAATGTTTTCACGCGGAGCAGAGCACCCCTTTGTGGTTTTATCCCTTGACCATTTAATCCTTCTAATCATCAACAAGCTATTTGAACTGTACACAGGAGCTGCCGGCTCGTACAAGTCCCAAGGGGAGGCCCACCACCTCTGTGTTTGCGGAATACTGTCATTTAAACACTGTGTCAACAGAGATCGGGTTCCTAACATGGTTTCTCTTTTGCTCATAGGCAGGCGGCGTACAGTAGAAGTGGACATTGCGCCGACAGTGTGCTGTCGGGGCCTCAGCTAGCAGTGAGTGGATAATTCATACAGTAGGTCATAATGGCACCCCACTTTTGTGTCTGACAGGTTATGGTTAGTGCTTTGTTGGAGACCGTGCTGCAAATAACATAAATAGCAGCTTTAACATAAAAGGCTAAAGGTTAGATACTATACCTTTGAAGTGTTGTCTGCCACCATTAAACAGACATCTACACCTAGTGAAATATGATCTAGGATCACGTTTTACAGATTTATGAGATAACTGCAATAAAGCTGCTACTTTGAAACAGAAATGCTCATTTTAATATTTGATGGCAAATGTTGCCCTCATGATGAAATGTAACATTTTTGGTGATCCCTTGACTTTTCATCTAGCCCAGCGCCATCATGAGGTCAAAAATCCAGCCTCTGCAATACTTTAGTTTATGAATAAATACCTGCTAAACGAATACCATTTCCAACATTCTCAGTTTGTATGGAGGCTGGTGCCAATTAGCAAATAGAAGTATGCTTACACACTGAACTAAGATTCTGAACATTGTAAACATTATACCTGATTAACACCAGCATGCTAGCCAAGTCATTGGCTGAATTTCATTTCTCTATCTTACTCCTACCCCTGTACCCCCTCCCCTAGGTTTTGGCATTCACGCAACACCTAGTGGTGTCCCAATACTCTTTTTGACTGAAGGTGTATACCCCCTTGAAACCAAGTGAGGACGCAAGCTTACTTGTAAACAAGGGCTATTTTACAGCAAGCAACAATGGCTACAGCATCGACCCGAGAGAGTCTTTTTTCAAAGTATTTTTGGCTTAAATAATTGATTTAAAAATTACAACAGTCTTGTTTTGTGGTCTATACAGTCTTGTGCATATATACTTGCAACCATGTTCTTAATTGAAACTTTTTAAAAATCACTAGCGTGTTGCTAATGCAACCTTTGCATAACAAAGTACACAACTTGCTTTGGATATATTGATACACAGAAACATCGAATCTCGTGCACAGTATAATATTAGTATAGCATTTTGTTGTTCCAGTCCAGCCCTGCCATGTGTTTTGTTCTGCGGGGAGACGTAGCCACTAGCTAGCTATGTGCCAGCATTTGCAGACGTCGTAGACTTCTTCTTCTCCCCCTTGCTTGATTTCTTCGACTTGTTGCAGACAATCGCAGAAAAATCACTGAAACCCATGCAATCGACATACACCCGGCATCTTGGAAGTTTGTGATCAACACTTGTCGTAAGGTGACCAGATTTCTCAGACAAAATCCGGGG
>NC_045750.1:24146356-24146641 GCF_008692095.1 Etheostoma spectabile
CAGCTCAGAAGCAAATATACCTCCAAAACACGTTATGTTTTTATTTTTGTAAAACTTGAAACGGGGACACTAGACCTAGAGTTGTTTCCCCCAACAGACATTATGGAAAGGATTTCTAAAGACGTTGACCTTTCTGTTAAAGATTAAGATCCTTTTTTTAAACGTAAAAGTCCACAAAATTGCGTTCTCTAAACCCACCAGACAAAATAAATAATCACTTATTTTAGCATCGTAAAATATGGCTTTCTAAAACATGTCTGAGCTCTGAGCAGCGCTGCTCGATCG
>NC_045750.1:24146651-24147509 GCF_008692095.1 Etheostoma spectabile
TTTGGTCAGTGTTTTCTTTCTTTCAGTCCAAGTACGGGTCTGTCAGTCACAGTGAAAACCGGGGACATTTCCGGAGACAGATCCAGTCGGGGTCAGGTCACCAAAACCGGGGACCGTCTGGTCACCCTAACTTGTCGCCTCTGGTGACGTAGCAGCCAGCTAGAGGCGATGCTTGGTGACATAACCACAATTAAGTTTCATGGGGGTATGTTTTCCCCCCTAGCCCTTACCCCTTGGTTTCAAGGGTCAAGGGCTAGGGGGAAGGGGTAAAGGGTAGGGGTAAGATGGAGAAATGGGATTCAGCCATTGTGAGCATGTTAGCATCCCAAAGTTAGCATTTAGCTAAAAGCACAGCCTGCTGCAGACTGTTGATTGACTGTTTTGTTGATTTAGTCGTTGTCTCAGACATGTCACAATCCACAGAAGTATCTGAAATCGTATCAACCATATCGGATTGACAATCTCTCTTTGCTGCTGCTTTTCGAAATGTGGCTTTTTCTCAGATTGCATTTTAAAAACAAGCAAATACTAATTGTTATAGCTGCATGCATACCTATGCAGTAGATGCAGACACACAACTGCACTGAAGGAACACACACATGTTCACAGAAACATGTACACTGACACCCCAGAAGCAGCGGCTGTGAGTCCAGGTTGTCTGTGCATACCTCTGTCAGTGCCAAAATGATTAAACAAATACCCCCTTTGTGCGCAGCAGCCTTGATTAAGCGGAGTTGTGTGTACCCTGTGAAAAAGAAATACAGGAAAGTGCCTTTGGTGGTGCCAAAATTCACTTGCCCTGTTAAAACATCGCCGCTGTCAAAGTTGTTTTTACTCCCTCACATGGAAACTAAATTT
>NC_045750.1:24147519-24152681 GCF_008692095.1 Etheostoma spectabile
CTCCTGAGCATTTTTTTTTTTTTTCTTTTTTTAAACAGAATGAGTGTGATTATTTATGCGAAAAATAAACATTGAAACTTTATCTGCATTAGCGGTCACAGAATGCTGACACCAATACATTTCAGCAAGAGATTATTTGCAGTGCCATGATAGGAGTGGAAATGCATTAGGATTGTTTTGGTCTACGTTGTGGGTTCTCTAACATGATACAACATGAGTTAGGATCAGACAAATTACACACGGTTTCAGACAATTCAAGAGAAGATTTGTCTTCATTTCTTGTTATTTTGAATATTTTGAATTAAAGTTGCTCATTTAGGATATAATGTAATAAAACATATGAAGGTATGGGAATCTGCTGTCTCATGAATTTGTACCCAGTGAGGTTCACAGTTATTATCATCTTCCCAGTTACAGATGAATTAGGTTTGCATGTAATGTTCTGCAACATTTATCTTGATGTCAGATTGATTGATGTCTGAATAAAAGAGCAGACTGGAGGAAAGTACAATTTTTAGAGCAACATTAAATCTATAACTGCCTCAAATATATAAGTCAGAACTATCATACAGTAAAATTTTACACATGTACTTTGAGTGAACGCAATGAATGAGATGAGCAATCCTGCTCTCTAGTGGTGATATTGTGCACTGCAACTTAATGACTATTACTCTTTTCCTCCATGTATTCTGCTCTGTAGTTAACGTTTAATGTTGTCCTTGTGTCAAATTGACCCGTTTTCAGTTCTTTCTTTTTTTTTGTCACAAAAATGGGCCGTCAAAATAAGCAGCATTAAAAATATCCAAAAACTTGAAAACATAAAAAAAGCACCCACAACATTGAAAAAGTGTGAAAGATATGGAAAAACAAGCAATAATAATTGAAAAAAAACAATAATAATGTTGAAAAAAAGTTACCAAAACGTGATTTTTTTTCATGGTTGACGGGAAGAGAACACAAGGGTTAAGTTGAGAGCTGAAACATTTAGTCAATTTATTGATTACCAGAAAATTAAGTAGCAACAATTTGGACAATCTACTGAACCTTATTATCATTTTTTAAGCAGAAACACCTGAAATAATAACCTAGAACAACGTAAGCTTCTCAAATCTGAATATTTGGTGGTTTCCTTAGTCTTCAGTGGTAGTAAGTTGAATTTCTTTAGGGATTTAGACTGTTGGTCAGATTAACTGATCAATAAATAATGAAAAATAAAGTTTACTGCAGCCCGAGTTCATTTTGATTAAGAAAAAGTTTCTAAAGCTTAGAGGTCATAAATGCTTTAACGTCTCTGTACTGCTCAAAAGTACAAAAAAAGAAGGTAGATTTCTGCTCTATATGCTCTTAGACAAACTTTTAGATACCATATAAAGCTGCTGGAAAACAAGGGCTGATTGTCTTATTGTCTCACATTACACTTGATCTCATGCAGGCTGTATTGTGTCGAAATCCGAATAAGCAGCAACTCCTCATCCTCTACCCCTGACAAACTCAGACTAAGCCTTTCTCTAGCTTAGTGTCTTTGTTTGAGATGACAGATCACTGAATTATGAATGACCTTCCTTAAGGATTCTTTTGATTTTATATTCTTATAGTGACTTTAACTCCCCACACGGAGCTCTTGATACATTATGCCGAGGCCTCCACAAGATCCTGCATTATTAAAGTGAGGTTTCGTTTAAAACCATGTTCTCTGCTGCTCTAGCAGAGACAAGTGTGCGCCATTGCACATACCAAGGCCCTCTGACAAATGAAATGCTGTCTTAAATGTATCATTCATAAGAAATGGTTGTGAGGCGAGGTTGCACTGCTCTACCTGTCTTCCTTTCTTGCTGTTTTTTTCAGTGTTACCTGACAAGACTTAGAAAAAAAGGCTTGTCTTTGTCAACATCTTGCATTGGCATTGTGGCAGGTCTTTTTTTTTTTAATTAGCAGATCAATAAAAACTGATTACTGTGTTCATCCTGAACAGGCAGAGCATACCGTGTACAATCAAGTCTCTGCTGGAATACTACAGGACCTCTTGAACTCATGAGAGGATCTCAGCTATAATATATCTGAATCTGATTTTAGAGGCTTGCAGTTGTACTAAAATAAAAAACAAACAGATCAATAATCTCACCTCACATTCAATTTGAGAGTGTTGAGTAGCCCAGTGTCCATCCTGCCAAGAAAAGAGAAATCGCTGTGATTATCTGAAGCACGACAGGACAATGATGCTGTCCACGTTGGTGCCAGTTCTAGAAATCATACAGTAGGTTTAACTTCCTAGCCTAACCTCCTCCTTGGTAGTTTTTTAAGACTTTTCTCATTACTTTTAATGGTCAGTATGCTGTAGGCAATGTCGAGCCAAGGTTGCATGGGGATACATCCCAATGCAAAGCATGGAAACAAGTGAGCAGGGGAAGTAATACACTGACTTGCCTTTTATCACCACTATATCTCTCTAGTTCTTAAAGATGAACTACGCCTGTTTCCACAATTCATACATGCTATTCCAATGGTCTAAGACAGTGAAAAATTATTAGTACACATAAACAGCCCTTACAAATCTAGGGCTTAAACTGTAATTTGTCATGTCATCAAGTATAAAGTCTGGAACTGCTCCATGGACAATGAATTAGTTAAGATGTTATTACAATCCCCTGAAGCTTAAAACTAGTAAGCTAGTGGTAGGCTACCAGAGGAACAGAAGGCATCCTGGGTGTTATCTATGGAGAGGAAGTGAAAAGAGTGTACTCATAAAAGTACCTTCCAAATCAATAAAACTGAACAGTGCCGGAAAGGGGCTGGAACTCAAAAGGTACTGAGTAACACTACAATAGAATAACGATTAAAGTTTCCAGGCCGTGGAAATAAATCTTAATGTACAGCAGGTGAGACAGGTTATCAATGGGTGGAAACTGACCTCATTTCATGAAAAATGCAACGATTCCTAAAAAATAAAGAATTAATTATAATATTGTCACGTGTAAACCTGATGCACTGCTTCTTTCCTTTAACGTAGGGTGCAGCACTAGATGGCGATGTCACTGCAGGAACTCAATACATACCTTTATGCCTGTGTCCCAATACAATGTTACAATACACAATACCTAGTCTTGTAACTATGCAGCTTTGACTATCAAGCTCAATCTAAATGACTTCTTCTAATCATTAAAAAAACAATTTCATTGTACAATATTAAGATATTAAGATTTGTTTCTATCAGCTATATTATGTATTTTTGAATAACAGTATAGCTGAGAGACAGTCTAAACTGAGAATAGGCTGATGATAAATACAGAGGGGATACACAGTACATGCCATTTTCTTTCCATATGCTCCAACAAGATGCAGAACTTTACATCCATATGACAACATGTTCAAAGAGGAGATTTGTAGACATGTTTTATCTATTGTTGATATCAATGTGGAGCTATTTACATAGGCTCTGGTCTTTGGAATATCCCCTCAAAATAACAGTTACAGTACAATGCTTAAAGACGAGGTATGTCGTAATAAGCCCTCAATGTCTCACTATGCACTCCCTTTTCGTGCCTGTCATTCCTGTTCTTGATCCCTATTCTGACAGCAAACGCGTTAAAAGAACAAACTCATAGGACATTCAATTAAATGTTTTACACACTTTTTTGGTATAGACTGTCAGAACTGACTTTCGCTTACAGCCTGCGTCACATCCCATCCAATATCACATCATATCATTTTTATAACCTACCTTTGCAGCCCCATGCCCTTCCACTTGGTCTACATGCTATTGTTGGGTCTTTCTTTAAGAATATAAGTAGTCAGCTAAATGTAAACCAATGCTGTGGTTTTGGACAAAAGAAATTACCCCTGACCCAAGGGTTGCAGCTTCAGTTGCCATGCCTACAGCAGTCGCTAGCAGGCTGTGGTTAATTGAGCTGATGCCTGCTGTTCCTTCTCTTCAAATGATTGTATTTAAAATTCTATCAGAGAGTGTATTGTTGCCATTTAGTCATCAATCATCTTCCCCCATTACTGCATAAGCCCTTGTCAAATATTTGTTAAAGTATGATTATACAGTAGATGGTTTCTTAAATAACTACATGTGTGAATTACAATTTGAAAAGAGACGATGACATAAACTTAACAGAGGTTATTTTATGCTCAGTTACTGTCAATTAATAATGTACATAACAGCCGTTTGAATACAACACATTGACAGATGGATTTCTAATTCGTAAAAATACATTGTTTTACCGTATGGCAAAAAAGAAAAGAAAAATTACCTTCTTTTTAATCATTTTAATCTTGTATTTTGTTTTATCTAGGTTAGTATTAGATGTAGTGCAAAATCCTGAACTCTTAGGCGTACCCACACTTAGCCCAGTTAAACCGTGCCTGAGCACATGTAAACCTAAAGTCTGGATCCTTTGACTAGTGTGATCTGCGTACCAGGCACGGTAGGCTTAAGCATGCCCTCGCCCGCTTTCAATTATGATTATTAATGAGACTGTTCCATAACAGACATCATGGCAGCAAGGGAATACTTTTGTCTATGGCAGAAGTGCAGTGTTAATTGGAAATTAGGGCAGACAAGAGTATACAGGAACAACTGGATACAACCCACAAGAACTCAAATATTTGGAGAAATTCAAAACTATCTAAATGCTCATGGGTATAAAAGTTGGACGTGCTGACGTTTACAGTAAGCGTGTTGTCTCATTTCCGGTGGTCCAATCTCACGGACGCTACTTTTCTGCTCCAGCAAAAACTTACTCAACACTGCTTTATTGCTTAAATCTGGTGGCTAAGTGCCCGACTGTATTTAAACACAAGTTAAACTCAAGCACTTATAGTTTCATTATTTTACAGCAACTACCTCGCTGATCTCAGTCGTTAGAAGGCTGTTAGCTACTCCAGCTTAGCCATTGGCAACGGCTAATTCCTGTCCCTCTCCTGCTCTCTTTTGCTCTGTGTGTCAAATGTTTAGCTATTCCTCTGCCTCCTTTAGAGATGACGTTACATGTAATAAATGTAGTATATTCTCTGCTCTGGACCATGGAATCCAAATCATATGCTTCCGTAGCTAGCCAGCGCCATGTAGCTGGTGCGGGCCAACATGCTGCAGCTTCTGTTAGCAGCCCCTTTGACACACTGAGCTTCTCTCTCCTTTATCTTTCCATTTGTGTGCATCC
>NC_045750.1:24152691-24153222 GCF_008692095.1 Etheostoma spectabile
AATGCTTGTTACTAACCTAGCTCTGGGGAGTCCTTATGTTCTTTTTCCCCGCAGCATATTTCCTTGGATTAGGGAGGCTGTCGCCATGGTCCTGCTGCACATCCTGCGATGCCCTGTTACATCCTGCTACGCTCTGCGGTGCAGTGTCCTGCTATGCCAAGGATATAGCAGAGCTGCAGTCAAAGAGTAGACACACATGATGCTGATGTTTTCCAAGAACTACTCAAAAAGAAGATAGAATATGACATTCTGGCCGCCAATGAAATGGCAGAGTCCCTTTTAAAAACACGTCATAATTACTATGAGTTTGGAAGTAAACCAGGTAAATTGCTTGCTCACCAAATTCAACAGCCCTCCTCAGCCGGGCACATCAACTGAGAGCCTGAAAAGCGAAACACAACACAAACACACTTTTAGTTCCTTAGATATCCCTTGTATCACCTCTGTAGTGGCATCAGGGGTCATATACCTTTTCCAAGGTCAAATCCAAGCCCTTTTCAAGCACTTTCAAGGTCCATTTTAAAGCTTTTT
>NC_045750.1:24153232-24154114 GCF_008692095.1 Etheostoma spectabile
ACACCACCGTAAATTACATACCAATACATAGTCAAAATCATTATTTTGTGTTTTTATCACTTAAAAGACATAATGCTATAAACAGCCCAAATTGTGTTTCGTAATAGCAGAAGGATCACATATTTAAGCAAATCACAAGTTATTAAATTATTTTCAAAATGTATCACTCTCTAAGTAGACTTTGCTTGCTATCTAACCTTTGAACAGAAATATTTGACGGACCTTGGTTTTGGGACACAACCTTGATATATACAAGGTTTGAACAAAATCTGAGACAGTAACAACCTGGAATTCCATTTTAACCCAGAAGACTCTGACAGTGCACAGGCACCTGCCTGAAAAATAACCTCCATTAATTAACATATACATGTATTTACTGGAATATAGCAGTGTAAATATTATATGAGGCCTACTCAACCTTACAGCGGGCTACTAGCTACGTAGCTAGTAATTTTCCCTCAGCCTTTTGTTGTTAAACTGTGTGTAAAAAGAGCAGTGCTGTTAAATCACCGGTTTCAGGTACGTATGGTATGGTATGGTTTCAAGGTACCGGTAGACGGCTAACATTAGCTGATAAAATCTAGAAGAAACACTGCAATACTAACATTACATTACCACACCAAGCAGGGCCGGATTAACAATTTCATGTGCCCTGGGCAACAAGACTCAAGACCCCCCCCCCCCGCCCCAAAGCAACAATTTCAAAGCTGCTATCATCAAGAGCATATAGCCTATACTTCCATAATAACAAATCAGGCTTCTGCATGGCTCAGTGGAGATGGAGGTTTTTAGCCTCTGCATTAATAAAGTGCATTCAAGAGACAGAACAAATGTTTAACAGAACAGTTTACAATTCCTCTTTCACAGAACTTGGTGGCTACA
>NC_045750.1:24154124-24154294 GCF_008692095.1 Etheostoma spectabile
TAAATGTTTCAATATGTAGCCAATCAAATACCTTTTGACTGTAACAGTGACATAAAGCAGACGGCTAGGGAAGCCTTAACTTAAAACCAGAGATTATTTCTGATATGCAAAATGTGAAACTATCACCAGCCATGAAGCAGATTGGTGTGTATGGAGAAAAAAGTAAACCA
>NC_045750.1:24154304-24154872 GCF_008692095.1 Etheostoma spectabile
TGTTGTATGTAGTTCAAAGTCAAGATTATGTTTATTGGTTTACAATCAACTATATCAACATGTTATGTTGATGCACTACTATATATTCTTATTATTTTAACAAATAGGCCTTACAACTGGCCTCTTCATCTGCCTCCTCCTGATCATTCTCTACCTCTGTCCCTCTCTCTGAATCTGAAGCCTCCTCTTCCTCCCTGTCATCTTCATCTTCCTCCTCCTGATCCCTCTCTACCTCTGTCCCCCTCTCGGAATCTGCAGCCTCCTCTTCATCCCTCACATCAAATCTTTCCCTCTTCTCTTTCATTTATTTCTACATCTCCTTCTGTTGTCTTCTCCTGCTCTAACCTGCCTGGTCTCTCCAGTTTCCTGCCTTTTCCTTCTTCATTTCCCTCCTCCTCTTCCTCCTGTGCACTACTCAGAATATGAATACAAATGATTGGTCTCAGCACGCACAGCGTAGTGTGTTGTAACGTAACGCAACCGAAAGAACGACCCTTTTAACGCTTTGAATTTAAACATGCCAGTTTGTAATATTATGTATTATGCTGTTCTTGTCTTTACTAAAATC
>NC_045750.1:24154882-24158879 GCF_008692095.1 Etheostoma spectabile
TCAAAGGGCAGAATGCTCTTACAAATCAAAAGGGAGAGATTTGACTTTTGGCTAACGTAATAGACGCGCTGCTGTTCAAACATGCCACGTTGTTTATGACAGCTTGATTTCAAGAACAACGTACTCAATACATTAGTTTCAGTAAAACAGCAAGGACACTAATGCACAGGTTGTATTTTTCCATCAAAGTCTCCTCTTCACTTCCCAGACCCTATCAGTCCCCCAATTAGAACATTAATAAATCACGCTTTATCTAGGACAGAAAACTATCAGAACATATATGTTTTTCCCATGAGCCTTTGCCTTGCTGCAGTCAAGAACAGAAACTTACCATCCTTAGTTATCTCTGCTTCATATGATCTGTGCACTGCACACTTCAGCTGATTATTACAAACAACTAATGTGATTTAAAAAATGAATGTGGTTTTTGAACAAACATGAAAGAATAAGTAGTAACTACTAAAAAGTTTAAATATGGGTTAACAGTGCATCCAGTATATTTACACCTTTAACGCCAGCTTGTTGAGTCACAATGACATGAAGAGTGTGATGCTTGTTTGTGGCCATCTAGTGGTTGATTTATCTTTTCTGGAGACCAGCTAACTCGTTTAACCTTCATTTCTAGAGAATGTGATATGACTCTTATTATACATGTGCTAGTAAATAATGACATAAAAAGACATCACAACCATGTATTAGATTCATCAGCATTTATTAAAGTCCAGACAAAATGCAGATGGGTGGGTAATTTAGAGATTCAATTTAGGTTGCAGTTCTTTGGAAAGTGGGAAACCGGAGCACCCGGGGGAAAACCCAACATTTTAAAATAAACGGGGCCCTAATTTGGTAAATTATCATTATGCTATATTGAAGAAGTCTTAAAACTACTGATTGAGAGCATAAAGTCCTTATGAAAATGTTGTCTAAGGTAAAAAAATCAAGTGAGAAATAGAGTGATTATAGACTTCTGTTTGGAGTCAGTGGAGTCGCCCCCTGCTGGAAATGAGATAGAATGCAGTTTTAAAACACACATCATTGGCCTCGCTTTGAAAGCCCAAGTTGCTGTCCGGTTTGTACAGGAATGGCCTTAATGTTTAATCTTCGTGCTAAATTAGTGTCCGATGTGAAACAATTGTGTAACAGCGCCGTTTCCTGGGATGTCGAGTCTGTTCACTTTCTGTGGTTCAATGTCGCGAGAGTTGACGGAAATTCCTGCAGTCTCTTTTTTACGTAGTGAAACACTACGGCTAAAAAACTAAAACTGAAATGAGCTCATGTTCATTTTTTTGTACAGCTTCTTTTTTTTAACCAGGTACTATTGTGTAACATTTGTTGTAGTTTTCAGTTTAGTTTTTACTTTTGCTAAAAATATTTTTCACTGTTTACTTTTGTTTTAGATTCAGTTTTAGATTACTATAATAACCCAGTGGGCCCTGTACAAACTCCAAAAACACATTTGGAAACCAAACTTACACATCATTTTTAAAAGTGAGCATTCATCTTGGAAAATGACCCATGTCATTATAAAGTTTCCAAGATGAAGGCTTGTTACCCTGTGATCCCCGGCCGATGCAGTAGGTGAAGGGCTTCTTCAGAATCCTGGCTACGGCAGAGAACATCTCGATGATGGCAGGGCACTTCTGTTTCTTCTGATGCCGGGGTGTCGATTCACTCTCCAGGAGAGACACTTAATAATAATAATAATAATACATTTTATTTAAAGACGCCTTTCATGGCACTCAAGGACGCCGCACAGGGAATTCATAAATTAAGAACAGCAAAACAAATACTATACAACAGCAAAAACAAATACTATACAACAGCAAAACAAATATATACAACAGAAAAACAAATACTATAAACAGAAAAACAAATACTATACAACAGAAAAACAAATACTATACAACAGAAAACAAATACATACAGCAAAAAAAAACAAAATATACAAAAGCAAAACAAATACTATACAACAGAAAAAACAAATACTATACCAGCAAAACAAATACTATACAACAGAAAAGGCGGAGCAACAGACATTTAAGTGGAATAGGCAGTTATAAACAGATGTGTTTTTAGTTGTGATTTGAAATGGGGGAATGAATCAATGTTTCTGATTTGGGGGGGTAGTGAGTTCCAGAGACGGGGAGCAGAGCGGCTAAATGCTCTGCCCCCCATGGTGGTGAGACGGGCGGGGGGGACAGACAGGTTTATGGAGGAAGAGGATCTGAGGGAGCGGAAGGGAGTGGGACGCTGGAGGAGATCAGACCATATGGGGGGGCGGTTGTGGATGGCTGAATGCTAATAGAAGGATTTTGAATTTGATACGGAACTGGACCGGGGGCAGTGGAGCTGTTGGAGGACAGGAGTGATGTGGTGGATGGAGGGGGTTCGAGTTATGATGCGGGCAGCTGAATTCTGGACCATTGAAGTTGTGGAGGGATTTGTGAGCGAGACCGAAGAGGAGAGAGTTGCAAAAATCGAGACGGGAAGTGACAAGACTGTGGACAAGAATTGCAGCAGTGTGGGGGGTAAGGAGGGGGCGGAGGCGATTGATGTACGTAGGTGGAAGTAGGCAAACCGGGTAATGTATGACATGGGGTTGAAAGGATAATGTGCTGTCAAGGATGACACCCAGAATCTTAACCTTGGGGGAGGGTGAGACGGAGCAGTTGTAATTGTGAGAGAAAAACCGTCTGTTTTGGAAAGAGTGGCTTTGGTGCCAATGAGGGAACCTCGGTTTTTATTACTGTTTAATTTGAGGAGTTTTGGTGAGCCAGATTTTTATTTCAGAGATGCAATCCGTAAGGGAGGTGGGCGGGAGAGTGGACGAGGGTGGTGGAGAGGTAGAGCTGGGTGTCAGGCGTAACAGTGGAAGTGAATGTTAAATTTGCGGAAGATATTGCCGGGGAAGCAGGTAAATGATGAAGAGTAGGGGCCAAAACAGAGCCCTGGGGCACACCTGAAGTGACGGAGGAGGGAATGGATTACAGGACTTGAGTTGAATGAATGTGTGCGACCAGAGAGGTAAGATGTGAACCAGTCTAACGGAGTGGGGGTGATGCCAATGGAAGATAGCCTATGAGGAGGGTGGGTGACAGATGGTCACAATGCTGCACTCAGGTCGAGGAGGATGAGGATGGTGAGGAGTCCAGAATCAGCTGCCATGAGGAGGTCGTTGGTGATTTTGATGAGATCAGCTGCCATGAGGAGGTCGTTGGTGATTTTGATGACTGTTGTGTCAACATCACACGCAGGAGCTACTTTGTTGCTTTTTCTTCGGAAAATCCTCCTCACATTTGTAACAAAGCTGTTTTTTTCATCTGTAGCTTTCTGCTGCTGCACTCTCAATTCCCTGGCAACCGCCTCCTCAAAGGCCATACCTTCACACGTGATGGCAGCTTGCAGCAGCTTTGTGGATCCAAACTCCACACAAAGCTTCTTAAAGATGGCACAGTGGAGGTTTCCAACAGTTTGTGGGAGAGTAAAACTTGTTTCGTTAGCAATCTTCCTCAGATTCGTCAGAATTTCATCAAAGTTCAAGTCCATAACTGATGTCTTGGTGGAGCGGGCGATGTGGTCCAGCAGCTTCCCAAGGAACACTGCCAGAAAGGTCTTCTCTTCCTGGGATAACTCCTCTTTGGTTGTAGCTGGAGACACTGAGCTCACAGAAATTATGTGGTCTGAACTCTGTGACTCCAATAGAGAGCCGTTGGTACTCTCTGCGTTGAACTCCACAACCACGCTCTCGTCGTCTGGACTGGATGCCCGAGATGAAACGCTGATCAGGCGTACTTCTTCTTCTTTTTCAGGGGTCTCAATGTGGTTACTCCGTACCATGCATCTGCTCAGTATGTTGGCAACATGGAAAACCATGTGTTTAGTTGTTTGTGGTGTAACACACCACACGGATTCCTCCGATTGTGAGGAAGAGGTTGACTGCTTCATAGCAGCCAGTGTGCGGTTGATCTTCTCGGCCACCTCTTCTGCAACCAGCTGC
>NC_045750.1:24158889-24160590 GCF_008692095.1 Etheostoma spectabile
CAGAGTCGTCAGAACTCTCCTCTACGACTTCTAACGCTTCTCCAAGACACTGATGAAGTAAATGTCCAAGGCTGGCTTGAATATCCTCCACTGTCACTGAGTGATAGTTACGCTCCATTTGTGGAGCTTTATTCTCGTCCCTTAAAAAAGAGAAAACATCTTATTTTGCCAATTGATCTGCTCTGGGCATTTAAACTCTTTCCATTGATATCCCCCACCGAACATTTTTCTGAACTTGAGGGATTAAACGGAACTCTAACATGATGATAGTATTTAGCAGCACTAGATTCTGGCGTCTACATAGAGTAATGCAGTACATTCACACAAACGGGTTTGTAGGATATCCTACGAAATTAGGCGACCGTCAGCTGGTCACGTAACGAGCGGTCACATAACAAAAACACGTAAGTTTAGCTGTATTACCAGTTCAATCTAGCTGACAAAAGGTGACCGAGAGCTGCTGGTCGTTTCAGCTGATGTTACAGTTAAGTTTAGGAGCATCAAAAATGACTAGTTAAGATTAGACAAAAGACTGGATTGGATTGGGAAAAGCGTTTCCTGGGTGAACATCTTTTGTTTGCCCAAGGACGCTAACGCCGCTCCCTGGGTTGAAAGCGTTATGTTTTATGACCCAGGCATACGTGGAATGCTTACAGTGCTTTCCGTTAGTAGCTATATGTACCAATGGTTCATGAGAACAGCCTGATTAATGATGTCTGAGAAGAAGATGGAAGCTTTGGACTTACAGGTACATTGTGACAGAAGTGTTGCTGGGGCTGCTGGTACTCTTCATGAAATTGTGGCCCCAAGTCTTTCTATAAACCTGAGGCGCCACAACATCCAGGACCTCGTTGCAGACCGTCTGGACAACCTCATGACACAGGTCGGACAGCAGTATGACTGCGGCAGAATCAACGCTGCCAGCTTCCAGCAACAACCACTGACTGGAAGAAGAGATTAGGAATGGTTAAGCCAAACAACCATCTAACAAGTGTTGAACCAGCTAAATAATGTATTTTAACTTTGACTTACTCATCTGTTATATACCCCAAATATAACGTGACCACTTCATTCAAAGTCTCTGATGTGAGCAGAGGGAGCTCCAAATCACTGCACCGCTGCTCTCCTAGTTCCTCTGGTGAAATCTGACAGGAAAAAAAACATCAGGTTTTAGAAGCTGCCATGTTTTACACATCAACAAAACACTTCTCCTTGGGACGGATTGTATGAAAATCTATGTGTTCATAATCTGACAACACTATTACCAGTTATAGTTGGCCGTCAACCATAGTAGACATAATATACCATAGACTATAACAGACAATATACCATATATAAGTCTGTGCATTTTAAGAGCTTAGGGTCCAAATACAACTGTTATACAAGTTTCCCTTCAGGGGAAACAATTAACTGTTGTAGATTTTAATGTCTTACCGTGATATCCATGTTGAGAGATGATGTACAGTATGTTTGTTCTGTTAAGTATCCTAAACTAGTTGTCTCTGTGAAGGTCAGTGTATATGTGTTCACTGTGCCTCTGCTGAGTTAATAATGTGGCTTTAGAACAGAGTGGTCATAATGGAGTAGAACGCCACGATTCCACTTGTGGAACTGTAGAACACACTGTACACAGAACCCTGTAGAATACATTCTACTTCCACATGTGTCACAGTTACACACACACACACACACACACACACA
>NC_045750.1:24160600-24163333 GCF_008692095.1 Etheostoma spectabile
CACACACACACACACACACACACACACACAGGTTTATTCCTCAACACAGCGGGCCCGGGTTCAACTCCGGCCCTTTGCTGCATGGCATTTCCCCTCTCTTTCCCCTTTAATATCTTCCACTGTCCTGTCAAAAATAAAGGCCGAAAATGCCCCAAAAAATATCAGATTTCTGCTCAGGTTTACTACTTTGTGTACATTCAAAATGTAACTCCTCCCATCTCTATTGTCCGAGATTTGGAGAGTTGTAATAAAGTCTGCTGTGCATGTTACTGCTCTGCTGATATGGTAGTATCTCATTCAAACCATCTGACAGACACAGAGGCCCGTTTGGGTCTCTGGTCTCTGACAAAGTTTAGAGGTGGCTGTAGGATGGTTTTAACAAAGGGGTAGTTGTAACAGCATTTCTTTCACCAATAACGGATAACATAAGAGTCACGTGAGAAATTTAATGTATAACCACTCCCTTCCTTATCTTGCATGTGAATTTGCACAGCTGTGAGAAGAAATGTGCAGATTTTACAGCCAAAACATCAATTTTCAGGTAAGAAAGTAATTTTTGGGACCAAGTCTATATTTTGATTAGTACTGATACTGTTGACGTTTGAATTAGGTAACTTGTATCAACTAAGACAATATGTTCTTACATAAAATGTGTTATTTCACCTATGCTAATTTAATACCACTATGCTGATACAGCTAGCTAAACATTGGCTGACAGGGGGGGATGGTTGTAATAGCATATAAGAAAATGTTACAACCATCCCCGTAATCACAATTCAAATATTTTCTCTATCCTACTCCTATTTGTCAGTATGCCAAGACAGTGGGTGAGGAAAACAAATAGGGGTGTGTCTGCACATATATTTAACAGTTGCATCAGATGAAGTCAGGCAGGGAAAAACAGTGAGGTCAGTCGCCAAAGACTACTCCATCTGCCATGTGACACTGAGCAGATACTGCAAGAAATTGCAGAACCTCAGAGAACAAGGTTCAAGAAACATGCCCAGTGTGCGCTATCACAGCAGTCAAAAAGACTTGTACTATAGACTCACTCCATGTGAGGTAGGCCTACTGAGCATTTGACAGGTGCAGATTAGTGTGCCCTAAGTAGGAATTAGTTGCATGTACTGTATGCATTATCAAAACCCATTTGTAAAATGGATTTTCAATGATATATTCTATGTAAGGGAGGGTGCAGGGTGGGAAGTGGGGGGGAACCGTCTCTTTGTTAAGTACCTTGTCTCACAGAATGACTCTTTGTATTAGTTGCACTCCATGGATGAGGTGTAATATGTATCTGTTGTGCTCAAAATCCCACAATTAATTTATACAAAAATATTTTAAAAAAGAAGCTTCTTTTCTTTGAGTTGATTCTATCCACTTTTTCATTCTCTGGAAATGTGGTCTGGGAATGGCTCCCTCCCTGCCCAAAAACAGAAATCACCTTAGAGGGCAGGAAGAAGCGAGCCATCCCCAGAATGCACCTGCGCAGCATTAAAAGAACACTTGAATACAAGCGCGCTCTCGTTGCCAGGGGATACAATTTACACCTGCATTAGTCTTTGCCTGTGAAAATGAGCAGATGTTTTTATTTATGTTTTCAATGATTATTTTGGTTCTATTTTCAGTCACATCAGATCAGTCGCACAATGGTGATGAGGTGTAGACTGATAGTACTACACCTAATGCACCCTCAGAGCAGGGCAAGAAGGGGAAAGATGAAGACACATGTGTGTGACATGATGGAGGCCTTTATGCACATGCAAAAGAAACTGCTGCGTAACCAGCAAGAGAAGGAAATGCTTGATACCTGGCACATATGGAGATGGAGGAACGTCGGCAACAGGTACAGAAGGAGGAACCCCAAGAAACAAACAGGATGCTCGAGCAAATGTTGAGACAATTTCATGTCAAGATAAATTCATCCCAGCAGCACACACCCTCATGTTCACATCACCATTCCGTTCCTCTGCATTATTTCCACCCTCCTCAGGAGGAGACACCACCAGCAAATCAATGTTCACAGGTCCATCATAACCTTTACCCCATCCATCCACTTCAGTAGTAGTAATCACTGAGTCATATTAGCATTTTTATAGTTATTAGGCATGCACGAGGGCAGTAAACAACTCAAAATCAACCAAAAAGTGAGGATTGCACTGATGGACTCCATTGTGATGAACACCCACGTATGAGATGGCAGTTGGAGCAATCACTTCCTTTTTTTGGGAGTGATCACTTCCTGTTGTCTTCAAAACCAAAACAGCATAACATCTACATGACGTAAGCGTGCTTTGGACCTGAATGTTTATAGCAGTGTGAGTGCAGGCCAGCAGGGCACAATCGTGCTCGGGCATGGTAAGGCCAAGTATGAATCCCCCCCTTAATTGCTTACAGACACCTTCAATTTAGTGCGTCAATATGCACAAACACGCTCAGGGATACAGAAACACTCAAACTGCTAATTACTGCCTCACGGCTATATGCCTCCGGCAACCAGTCAAGTTGCAATTTACATCCATGTCGGTCCAGATGCATATAATATACATAGTGAAGATTTTAAAGGAATTTAACAAAAAGGTATTGAGTGTATTTTTATTATTGTATTTGTTATAACTATATTGACATCCAGTGAATAACTTCCAGTGAGAAACATGCTGTCTTCACTATTTTAACAGTGATGTACTAACAGAGAGTTTGGAAGCAACATTAGTTGCTTCATGTACATTTATT
>NC_045750.1:24163343-24163705 GCF_008692095.1 Etheostoma spectabile
TTTGCTTTGTTTAGCTTTTCATATAGCTAGATGTCTAAACTCTGGGACAAGGCCGTTATGTTTAAATAACAGCCATGATGATTCCAGACAGCTTTGTCAAGGCGGTTTTTGGCTTTAGAGGGGCGGCTGTGGCTTAGTGGTAGAGCGGTAGCCTGCCAATCGGAAGGTTGGTGGTTCGATCCCTGGTCCTGCAGTCCCACGTCAAGGTGTCCTTGGGCAAGACACTGAACCACGAGTTGCCCCCGGTGCAGCGCATCGGAGTGTGACTCTGTGTGAGTGTTTATCAGATGAGCAGGTGGCCCCTTGTACGGCAGCCTCGGCCACAGTGTGTGAATGGTGAATGTTTCCTGTAGATGTAAAAG
>NC_045750.1:24163715-24164003 GCF_008692095.1 Etheostoma spectabile
TTGAGTAGTCGTTAAGACTAGAAAAGCACTATATAAATACAGCACATTTACATTTTACACAGTGGTCATTGTTAATGGTCAATTGTGTTCCACTATGAACCTGCACACACGTATTGTTTTTCTCATAAACCCGGTGGGTCAGTGAAGGCGCAGTCGCAGCGGTAGCCGTCGGTGCCGGTAACATACTCGTATGACAGAGTGCATGAAATGAAGCTTTGTGACTAGCATCTAATGACTAGCATCTAATGACTAGCTAGCACTTCCTTACCGCTGCTGCCGTACAGTGAG
>NC_045750.1:24164013-24181570 GCF_008692095.1 Etheostoma spectabile
GAACATACGCTGCAGCCGGGTGCTAAGCGGCTACCCATCTCCACCCTTGTCCTCTTGTCCTCTATTCATGCCCAGCGCCATTTGTTTTAACGCCTTTCTCAACTAAAGCTGTATCTACATTTTTCAGCCGTGTGTTATGGAAGTTTCTGTTCAGCGAGGGAGGAATTTGTTTTGAAGAAGAGACCTTGTTGAAACAAAAATAAAGACAGGCTAGAGACTGGATTAAAAGTTTAGATATTCGGTGAAAGAGTTTAATTATTTTCTCGAGAGAACAATCAAACAAAAAATGACGAGAATGGCAGTTCACAATGAAACAGAGTAACAGAGTGACACCACAATTCTGGTAAATACAATCAGTAATACACTTCTTTATATGCAGTGCCCCCAGAGGAAAACCAACCCTTGTTTGGAAACCAGTTTAATCTCAAACATAACAATCAGTGGACCTCAGGCAGACAGTTGGAGCTCTTACGTATTTCTGAATCTGTCCCTCGTGTGTCCAAGTGTCTTGACCGGTCATTCTATCTTAGCTAAAAAAGGACATCTTGTCTCTTGGATAGGCTCTGGTCTCGACCTGGGACCTGCTATGATAAACACCGTTCTAGGCAACTGTTTCTGTCAGGCTCCACGTCATCTATCCTTGGTGGGAAAATGCAAAGTCATAACATATCCAGTGTGCTCTACAAAGAGACACCCTGAGGACAGATACAGGAACCAAATACTCTGAGAGGCATTGAAGATATTATATGATAATTATATGAAAATCATTGGTTAAATGAATTTTGCCATTACATTCCCCCCTTTTGATTACTACTAATCACAACACAATTGAAAATTAACTGAAAAGACAAAAAAATGTTTTTTGTGATGAATTTAAACCTCTAGTTTAAGTACCACTACATCTTAGTTAAAGAAAGATGAGAAGTAAATGGAATTTATGAATCAGGAACTACTCAAATTTGGAAGCTGAGTCCGAGTTGCAACCGTCCTCATGGTAAGAGGGCAAATGGAACAATTCAGGACCATCATCTTTGAGTTGTAAGGCTTGATACTGAACCTTTTTAAGAGAAAACAAAGAAAATAATCATTCATATTAATGGGATAATACAACAAATACTTCAAAACAGAAACAGATCACAGAGATTACTGGAATCACAATATTCCCCATCCAAGCCTTCCACCCCTCCCCAAATATCCAAGCACCCCAATCGCCCCCTGAATAAGTGTGAGGGACATCTTGAGCCCTAAGACTAGTGGCGAGGTGGTTTAGCTGATGGACGGTGTCAGTGAGGTTACCTGCAATGTCTGGGATTAATGTGCAGCATTGACCACCTGATACATGACAGAGCCTGAGCTGCTAACAGTAAATCTAGACCCATCTGGTTCTAAAGTAACATGTTACGCATAGCTCACAAGGTTTTAGGAAAATCGCTGAACCCCGCAAACATGACGGCAGTCAGATTTTCCAAACTTTCATGTATCTTATCAATATCATGTGGTTATATCAAACCCTACCACGGAAGAATTCCTGAAAAAAATTTGCACTGTAACTCATCATTACTTAAGCTCTAAAGTAAAATGCAGTCATGTACAAATAGTTAATTAGGTTTAGCACGAGTGGGTTATGGGTGAAGCCGTTTCTGTGAGTGGGGGAACAATTAATCATTAATCAACATTAATCATGATCTACATCGCTGTAAATTGCTGATTGAACCTGATATGTTGGATTATGAATGCATTGTCTTGTCAGAAGAAAGAACTCATTTATTTTACACAATGTTAATCATGAGTTGATTTGTCCTTTTCGGACTGAAAGTAATCGATGGTTGCAACAGAAGGTAGTTGATGCAAAGCTATACCATGAAGTCTGTTGTCTTAAGGGTATTGCTTTGTTTATATTATATATAATATTTAATATAAACATATATATATAAATATATATATTTGTATATAAGTTTACCCCTGTTCCCATACTTCTAGAGAAAGGTGAAGAGCGCTCTGCTCATTTTAACCCTTTATTGATGACTGAAAACTGGTGTGCGTGTGTATTGTGCACAATACATCTGTAGTAACATTAAGGGAGAAGAAGTGGTGTTAGAATAAATTATGTCAGATTTTCTCTATCATATCTGTCTACAAACAAAAATGGTGCCCCCCCACAAACACAGACAGAAAACAGAGAACAAGATACAATCTGTGTCATACCACCAGTCTGTCTCTTCCTGTGTCTTCCATCGTCACAGCGAGTGCTGCGCCCTTCAGGGTGTGCTGTGTGTGTGTGGTGGGTGGTCGATGCAGTACCGGGCTGTAGCTAGGCGGTCTTGCTTCTGGTGCCGTGGATTTCTTCTGGTGTCAGAGGTTCGTCCACTAGCACATGGCACCCGTCGGAGTCAGTCTTTACCACTGCCTCGTTTCTGGTGAGTGTTTGTGCAGCGTTGGTGGCACAGAACTTAGTCTGTCAGGCCACGGACTTCCGGGTGTCTGGCGGGACTGGCTTGTCGCCTGGTCCTGGAACCCTCTTGCAGTGTGGTGCGTGGATCCACGGAGCCCTCTCAGCAACCTTCACTGCTGTGGGTGACCAGAAGAACCTGGAAGGGACCTTGCCAGCGTTTGGATTGCCAGTTCATCCTCCTGTAGTTTTGTTACGACCACGAAATCTCCTGGCTGCAGCGTGTGGAGCGGTCCTTCAGCTGGGTGGGGCAGGGCAGCAGACACCTGGATTCTTATGGCAGAGAGAGCAGAAGACAGTTGTACACCCTACCCTGACATATCATGCTCGCACAGAGCAGATGAGGGAAGGGGTGCTCTAGAAGCTTCTAACCCCCACACTGGGTGGTCTGCCGAAGAGAATTTCAAAAGGACTGAGGTTACTGCGCGTTCTTACCCTCATTCACATGTACATAGTTTTGTTCTTAAGGTGCCGTTATCACTTGACAACCGACTCTGATATTATCAATAATAAATATAATAATTTCTGTTATTTAGAGCTTTTGCTAACACTGAAGCAGTTTGTTTTGAAGCGGGGAAACACCTCACCCATTTGATCAACCATCATCAAAACAAACTTTTTCACCTGTGACGGTGTGAGATCTACAAATTTCATCATGATATGTTCAAATGCCTGCTTTACAAATTTTCCTTTTCTGCAAATGATGTGAAGGCCTTTGTGTACCATGTTTCTTTAAAATTACTGCACTCGCCCTTGAACTGGTCCCATGGGCCCATGTGTCAACTTGCAAAATGCGTGAAACAATGGTTGTGGAAGGCAAGGGTTGAATCGGCCCCTGCCAGACTCCTCTTTAAAAGGTGCACTCTGCCTTTTCACTGTATTCTGCAGCTACTGATTCTGCAAGTGAAAGATCAGTCAACTGCACTGTGTGTGTGCAGAACATTTGTATAGCCAAGCTAAGATGGAAATAAGATCCATGATCAATTGGTGATGCAAATGGGTACCATAAGACTTTAGGAAGTTTCGGTGTTTCCACAATGCCCCAAAATCATGTACAACCCAAAAGGCGTACCTGGAGTCTGTGTAGGTTGTAACAGACAAACCTTCAGCCAGTTTACATGCTTCAGTTAGAGCAATGAGTTCAGCAGCCTGCATAGAGAAGTGTTTGGGAAGAGGTTTAGCAATAAGTTTCTGAATCTGATACTACAGCAAACCCTACCTGTCCGTCCGGTGTCAGGGCAGCGTGAGGTGACCCATCCACATACAAAACCAGTCTGAGTTTGGCACGGTGTGTCAGTCAGATCTGGGCGCGGAGCACAGGTGTGTTGCAACTCAGCCAAACAGTCATGCGGCTTTCCCTTTCCTGGCACAGGCATAAGAGAAGCAGGGTTAAGCACTGTAAAATGTTTAACAGTGACATTAGGCATATCAAGCAGACATGTGTGATCGAACCATAGATAACGTGCTGCAGATAACTGTGAAGATTGTTGCTCCAATAGGATCAGAGAAACTACATGTGGCACTAACAATGTTAATGGAGCAAAACTAGGCCACAGGCCAGAGCCTGTCACCGTGAGGCTGCAAGAGAACAAACGTCATGCAGCCCAAATGTTCACCCACTGTCTGAGTGAATGGAAGTTTAGGGTTTGGCAAACCTAAGGTTGGAGGGCTTTGAAAAGCTTTTTTAAGACTTACAAACGCCTAGTCCCCCTTGGTCATCTGAAGACAAGTTGTTACCATGTATTATGTCAGCTGAAGGCTGAACTAACTGAGCATAATTTGGGATGAAAACACAAAAATAGGAAACACATCCATAGAAATGACATAATTAGTTTTTGTTTCAAGTTTGGGGGAGAAAAACATTTCTCAATTCGAGATGAGGACAATGTTTCCCTGACGCTGAAATGTCATGACCAAAAAAAAAAAAGCACTTCTTTTTCACAAATTGCAGTTTGGCTAAACTAGCTCTGTGCCTTCTGCTGCCAGGTGGCACAACAGTGCAATAGTGAAATAGTTATCTTTCAAGGCTCTCTCCAGGCTTTGTTGTAGACAGTTGGGCTGTCAATAAAAAATCCTATACTAAAGGCGTGAATGTGTAGGCCTACCATCCATAAGAAGGCAACCCAGAAAGGCTGTCTTGTGTCACTGGACAACTGAAAAAAAAACGTTAGACAAATAAAAACACGAAAAATATTGTGCCCCCCTGGAATTCCTTGAATTTAGTGTACGGTTTGGCACATTGGGAGCACGTGCGTGGACCGCTGCATTTACTGCTTTAAGGTCCTGAACAAAACGCCATTCGACCGGTTTTCCCTTATCACGAATTTTCTTGACAGGGAAATAGGCGTGCGAAACAGGTGAATCAGGACATGGAACAATAACTCCTGCTTTTAAAAGAGAGTTAAAAACCGGCCTGATTCCATTGATTGCTTCTTGTTTCAGTGGGTACTGAGGTTTTTTGGGCCTGAAATTCGAGGCGAGAGTGATGACGACAGGCTGACAATTTTTATGAGCCCACGTCATACTTAGCGCTGCCACAGGTGATTCGGCACTTGGGACAGCAACGGAGAGATATCTGAGGGAGAGACGGTCACAACATTATTCAAAAATGTGTGTGTGTGTGTGTGTCAGCTTCTTTCTGCTGGAACACACTGCGCGTAGCTGTCACATCGTGTGACAGGAGTTTGGATAAACTTTCAGTCCGGTCAGTCAGCTGGTCACAGTCTAGGACAATGGTCCCAAGTTCTCCACTGATCTGTGTGAGATTTGGACAAAGAGAGATATGAGCTTATGAGTGCTGGATTCTGAAAACATTCTCTCTTATCAAGGTTACTTCTACTGCACATCTATATTCATGCCAGTAATGTAAGCACACTCAAGCTCATCTGTATCTTCTTTGAAAAAAAAAAAAAAAAATCTCAACAAACATGTCATCTTTTCCTGATAAGCAAAATAAGTGTAATGTAGGTTTAGTTCTGCATGAAGTCAGCAGCAAGGGGTTAAATCCCATCTCTGGCCTCATGCAGCAGGCTTGCCGCATGACCCAGAGAGATTCACACTGAAAAAATCAGCTGAGATGTTGTGTGTGTGTGTGAAAAACCATGAGTCAGGCGGCGTGACTTCTAATCTCACACCTTGAGACCTGTAGGAGTTTGAGAAAACTCCTATGCCAACAAGATCTCTACCTAAAAGTTCACAGGACACAGGAGAGAGCAAAAACCGAACATGTTGCCCTTCTCTCCTGCTCGAATCATTAGATCCCTATGTACACAATCATGAGGTTGAAAATCTTCTGGGACATGGAGTGCAAGTGCTCCACTTGCACTCCTGCATAGACAATTCCACCAGAAAGCTTTTAATTCAAAAATAAAGATTTTGAAGCAAATAATTGTTGCACCAAAAACCCAACTACATACACTCTAAACACAAACCCAAACCACAGATTATGCCTCTAAACAACTCTACATCCCTCCATGCACCTTTTAAAATTGTAGCAGCCAATTTATACCCTCAGATAAAACATTACATAAGTAGGAATACCTTCTAAATGTTTTTTGTTCTAAGTGACAATATTGCGTCTAGAATTCTCCCTATCGTGTGAGGAAGAGTGTGATGTTTATGGGTGGTAGCGCGTGAAAGCATTTACTTCTTTGCAGCAGATTAGTTAGTGGTTTTGCATTTTTACTTCCCTTATCCGGTGCAGAATGGCTAGACTCTCCACCACTCCGTTCCCCTCCTCCTTCATCACCCGTTGCTGGCTGTAGGTGCGGTCCCAGCTGGGGGACCCTCGGTTGTCGTCTCCCTTTGTATTTCGGGATGGGCATTGTCTGCCCAGTGACCTCTTCCTCCGCAGTTGAAACATGTGTCTCGGTCACTGCTGGGCCCCTGCCCTCCACTTCGTCTTCTGCCTCTTCCTCTCGCTTTGCCTCTGCTTCTGCCCCCCCCTGTTCAGCCAACGTTGACACTGTCAAAGTTATTTTTCTTCTGTTTCTTTCTTGTCAGCCTGCTCCGGGATTGTAGCATTGGATGACGGTACCGATGCTGCTGTATTGTCAGATGTAGGTGGGGAGAGGCCGTGGCTGTTGTAGAGAGAGAGCTTGCAGCGAGGTGGGGGCTGTGTGGGATCTGGTCCGCTCCTGGTGCTGCTTTGGGGGAGACACGGACGGTGTTTTCCCTTCGGCCGGGGTGATGGAGGAGGTAGGGTGGTGGTTTGAGCAGCTGATCGCCATCTTTAAGACTCGGATAGAGGGAAAATGCATTAGTGACAGTGTTCATTTCTCCTCTCTGTGTTTCAACAGCATTATCTGTTCCCTCCTAGTTACTAGTTTTTTCATCTGTTTCTTTCCCTACAAGTGGCTTCTTCCATCCACTGACTAAAACTCTTGTTTTTTCTCTATTGAATTAAATCCTGGGTGCTTATTGTTAATGGGGGGAGGTGTTTACCCCCTCTCAATAATTTTTCTTCTTCTTCTAAATCTTGCTTTAGCATCCTAAGCTTCCCTGTGCTCAAAGGCCATTCTCAGGGAGCCATGTCAGTGGTCCAATAAGCCAAACAATCTAAGGTTTGTGGACCATATCGTTTCACATCTTCATCAACCAACGGGCCTGAAGGAACGTGTGATTTTGTGCTTATTGCCCATTGTAAATATGAAATGGCAGGCTAATTGAAGTACTTCTTTTTCGATAATCGTCACTATACGGCCCAGTTTAGTCTCTCGGTAAACTTTGCGAAAAAAACCTGAAAACCGCTGTAACTTAATTTAAGCTACAATGACTGTTATCTGTGATAGATTTTAGCTCGATGAAAATCCAGATAGGCAGTACGAGACTGTTTATCTGGATGATTTCAAAATTATTCTTCACCCGTCCTACTCCTTGTTTGATGAGATGATGTCAAATTAGTGGTTATTCTGTTCAACAACCTGGATGTTTAAACCCACGAATAAAACCCTTTTTCTCTTGTTTTTGTAAAAACTAAAATTTCCCAAAACAAAAGATAAAAATTCACCAAATAATCCCAGTGAAAACCTTGGTCAGTCTTTGTCTCACACGTGTCTCGGTATCCAATTCAAATTGTTTAAAATTGAAATTCTAACTTACCCCCGCTGTTTGAAATTGGTCCTTTTCGTTTGGATTTCAGAGGGGATCAGCGAGCCTCCGCGGTTCTGACCCTCTGTCTCTCAAAGATGTTTTGGCGAGGTTAGAGGCAGGTGTCCTCAGATCCTGGGTGCTAGCTGTCATCAGTCACCAGCGGAGGCCGTTCTGATCCCTCCTTGAAATCCTGCCACAACGCCAAGTTTGTTATGGAAGTTTCTGTTCAGCGAGGGAGGAATTGTTTTTGGAAGAAGAGACCTTGTTGAAACAAAAATAAAGACAGGCTAGAGACTGGATTAAAAGTTTAGATATTCGGTGAAAGAGTTTAATTATTTTCTCGAGAACAATAAACAAAAAATGACGAGAATGGCAGTTCACAATGAAACCAGAGTAACAGAGTGACACCACAATTCTGGTAAATAACAATCAGAATACACTTCTTATATGCAGTGCCCCCAGAGGAAAACAACCCTTGTTTGGAAACCGTTAATCTCAACATAACAATCAGTGGACCTCAGGCAGACAGTTGGAGCTCTTACGTATTTCTGAATCTGTCCCTCGTGTGTCCAAGTGTCTTGACCGGTCATCTATCTTAGCTAAAAAAGGAACATCTGTTCTCTTGGATAGGCTCTGTCTCGACCTGGACCTGCTATGATAAACACCGTTCTAGGCAACTGTTTCTGTCAGGCTCCACGTCATCTACCTTGTGGGAAAATGCAAAGTCATAACATATCAGTTGTCTCCTACAAAGAGATACAACTGAGGACAGATACAGGAACCAAATACTCTGAGAGGCATTGAGCTATTATTATGAATAATTAATATGAAAATCATTGGTTAAATGTAATTTTGCCATTACACGTGTTACCACTGAGACCACACACCGCACACTCGCTTTTCGGCAAGGACCCGCCCTACTTTGCATCCGATTGGCTTGAACTTGTTTCATTGGTAGGTGGAAGTTTGATGATTGGCTAAACCTAGCACGTGAAAAAAATGAAGAAACGTGGATTTATTTATTTTTCTTAAATAGTCATATCCCAGAACCAGGCCCGAGTAAGAGTTCAAGCTCTGCTTTAGTTCGAGTTGCGTTCCTCTCATATTTAATTGTTTTTCCACATGGCCGCACGCCGGGGATCCAGCACGGTGCCGGAATACTTTCAGCCCTGCTAATTCGTTCATCCATAAGTACAAGTGGACCTTTGTCCCTCAAGCCTAAATGTTCCTAAGATATTGAGCTCACTATAAAGGAACGGATAGGCAAACAGACAGCCTGAGACATCATACCTCTGGCCACGGCTGCCTCCGGCCACGGTTGCCCCTGGAGTGGAGGAATAACAAAAAAAGACCATGGTACAATGCACAATTGATAAAACTCCTATTCTGGGCTGTTTGACATCTATAAGCTGTTTGATGCCTAGCATCTTTTCTCACTGGTACTAACAATGGCACACATAAAACCTAATACCTATGGCCACAGCTGCCGCCAGCGTAGACACGTAACAAAAAAACCCAGCATCTTTTCTCACTGGGACTAAGAAAGGCACTTCATCCAATAATACTATGAACCTGGAACAATGCAAACATATGCGTAGACAGAGCAAACCCTCTGTTAATCTCCATTCACTCTCCATATGGCTGAGTGTATAATCTCATAAGCCAGAATCGCAAATATCCCTAAACCACCCGCATTTAGCAATGAAAAATTATAACTATCAATAAAAACTTACTGTTACCCTGATGAAAAAAGTCCATCTAATATGTTGCTATATTGGTAGCTGACCAGTCACACAATGTCTCCCCTCTCGGATGTTCTCAGCACCAGTGGGAAAGGGGTATGTTGTAATTAAGTCTAAATCGATGACGTTTCTTTACAGGATAGTTCCAGTGCCGCTGGATGTGTTGGCATTCTATTTCTGGTTAACTGCTCCTCAGATCTCTAGCACGACAAAAAAAAAACTTTTGACCGTGCACATGTTCCACAAAAACAAGTTCCCTCATGAAGCTATTGTGCAGAGGCACCTTTGCTGCATCCGGTACTCTCCAGCCCAAGACAATTATGATTGGTTTAAAGAAATGCAAATAAACAAGAGCACGTTTTTCTCCTATCCAGGAATGTTGTGTGGACCATCCAGACCTTCCTTCGCAGTGCTGTGGAGAAAGGTCTGGCAATTAGGGTTGAGTACCAAACTCAGTACTTTTTTTAGGTACCGACCATATTACGTCGGTATACTACCAAGGATTATTCACTTTAAATCAAACGGTGCCCAATTTCTTGATTACAGCCAGATATAATATGAAACCGAAATCACGACACTCAGATCCACAAACCTGTGTCGCGGAGTGAGAAGGCAGAATCCTTCCCATCCAGATCCAATGCTTTCACATCTTTAAATTACTATTAGTATTAGTCCTTTTGGTGCCTTACTTATTATTATTATCTAATCGACGTTACTATTTCACTATTTACTATTTTACTGATGATTTCGTGGGTTAGCCCAGAGTTGTTAACCGTGGTCAAAAAATACAAAAAATAAATGAGCGTGTTGAACAATGTCGTAATCTTAAGTTACCCACCAAGAATTAGCTTTATAGACCTAGCCTTAGCATTAGCAACTTGCTTGTCAACCAGCACCTTAACAGAAGACACCAAAGCACTTATCCTCCTCGGTCCCCCTATAGGGTTGGGAGCAGAATTGTCCGTTACTGTTACCATTACCATTATTTTTATGTCTCATTCAAAACGAGGTGATGAACCACTGAAACGATATTGGAAACGATATTTGAAGGTACAAAAGAATCTTTGGTGTTGGATCGATCAAACATTGAATTCAATCAATATCAATAAAATAAGGTCACTGTTATATAGTATATAGTAGAGTATAACTGTCTCTCTCTCAGCTCCGTAAATAAATACTCTGTGAGAATGATATGTTCCATTTTCTCACACTATTCTGCTACTGCATAGGCCATTACGACACGTTACATGATCCAAGCAGTTACACCCTTAACTATAAACAGCTTTTTACTTAACAGACCGTATGTGATCTCTGACGTTTTCACAGCCCTTTTTACACATCAAGAGGTGCAAAGATCTCTTGGATAAATGTGGAGAGGGTGCAAGATTAAGAAGCTCCAAGCTGTATTAACAAGCGTCAAGAATGCCATTATCCCTGGAGTCAGTAGGCTACAAATGACTTTAAAATGTCCTCAAAACATCAAGGGAATTAGCAATATGCTGTTCGTATACAGCTTTCTAGTGTTAGATTAGATAATACTTTATTCATCCCACAATGGGGACGTTCCCTTGTGACAGCAGCAGTATTTCCACAGGGAAATCAAACAAAAAACAACAGGCAAACTACAGATAAAACCAATAAAACAGTTAATGTGGCTACTGAAATGTAAATTCAATATTATGCTCATATAGCCCATTGTTTGAAAAATAACAAAAAAAATCTTTATCTATGAAAAGCACATTGTAATCCATGTCGACCACATGCACTAAAATGAACCCACACGCACGAGATTATGCACACAATATATTCGTGGACAGACAATGGTCTGGTTTGTCCCATAAATCCCACCGGGTAAAATATTAATCCCATTTGATTGTGTCCTCAAGTCAATCTTCAATTAAAAGCAGACAATAAGCTTTTGTCCCTACTTCACTTTCCATTATTATTATTGTTATTATTATAAAAATGCTGCTGTATAGCCTAATTTAGTTGTAAGGCATTTGATTTATTAATGAATGTAACAGATAAGAAGCTTTCTTTTGATGAATCACTTTTGTGTGTGCGTGTGCATGCATGCATACATGCGTGTGTGTGAGTGTACATGTGTGTAAGTGTAAGTCGGGTGCATGTGGAGGGTTACTGCCGGTATAATAGGTGTCAGATGCTGCATCGGACCCAAAGAATGTGAGAGTTGACTGACGAGACTTTCAAAAATTCAAGGACTAGACTCGAGAACCTGTTCAAATTATTATTATTATTTTTCTGCTGGAAGTAATTTGTGCATTTGTTTGAACACTGAGTGGACAAACATGGACGATAAATACGTGTCCAAACTGTCCCCTACTGTTGATTTTTGTGCAGGGATGTACCTGGTGATAATTGGTAAGTACATTGCATACTTATTGACATCAGGGGTGGGGAAAAAAAATTGATTCTTAAATACATCGCGATTCTCTCTAGAACGATTCAATGCTCGATACTGATTAGTTAATAATCATGTTTTATTTTTTATTTAAATGTGTTGATTTTTATTTAAAAGTCTCCAGACATGTACAAATCAGAAAACAGAGTGACTGAAAGATGATGGATAATGGACAACAAATTAGAGTTTAGGCAAGAGTGCAGAAAAAACTAAATGGCCAAAAGGAAAAAAATAAGTTTTGTATTTATACACATGATCTAATGAGACATAGATCAAATAATTAGGCAAATCACATTTAGGTTGTTCATCTACTTTATCAAATTACATGTGAACACCTCATGTTTCATGTTCTAAGAAGCCAATTCTCCACCTTTAAAACTGAGCCTCTGACATGAAAGATGACTGTGAGAGAAGGTGACTTTCACAAGCATGGAATGACAAAAAATGTAATTAAAACTTGTGTTTGACAAATATGTATCAAAATCTAACAAACTCAGATTTACATGCATATATTTTAAAATCATATGGCCGTATAAAAATACATGGAAATGTACATAAAAAGGTTGCATCAAGATGCATTGATAGGCGCCGAGCGAATTCCACACCTAATTGACATGTATCCTAAGCTCAATATTTTAAGCTTAGCATAGATGTATTTTAGGATTCTGATAAAGTGGCACTTATTTAAAATGGCTGCAAGCTAGAAGCTAAGACCCATAAATCACTTATGAGGAACATGCACTTTATTACAGGGTTTCTGCAGGTTTCAACAAGTCACATTTAAAGACTTTTTAAGACTGTTTGAGGACCTTTATGAATGAAATTTAAGACCTACAGTGCCTTGCGAAAGTATTTGGCCCCCTTGAACTTTTCAACCTTTTGACACATTTCAGGCTTCAACATAAGATATAAAAATTTATTTTTGTGAAGAATCACCAACAAGTGGGACACAATTGTGAAGTGGAACGAAATCTATTGGATATTGAAACTTTTTTAGCCAATAAAAAAAAAGTGGTGCGTGCAAAATTATTCGGCCCCCTTGCGTTACTACTTTGTAGAGCCACCTTTTGCTGCAATTACGGCTGCAAGTCGCTTGGGGTATGTCTCTATCAGTTTTGCACATCGAGAGACTGAAATTCATTGCCCGTCGTCCTTGCAAAACAGCTGGAGCTCAGTGAGGTGGATGGAGAGCGTTGTGAACAGCAGTTTTCAGTTCTTTCCACAGATTCTCGATTGGATTCAGGTCTGGACTTGACTGGCCATTCTAACACCTGGATATGTTTATTTGGGACCATTCCTTTGTAGATTTTGCTGTAGTGTTGGGATCATTGTCTTGTTGGAAGATAAATCTCCGTCCCAGTTTCAGGTCTTTTGCAGACTCCAACAGGTTTTCATCCAGAATGGTCCTGTATTTGGCTGCATCCATCTTCCCCTCAATTTGAACCATCTTCCCTGTCCCTGCTGAAGAAAAGCAGGCCCAAACCATGATGCTGCCACCACCATGTTTGACAGTGGGGATGGTGTGTTGAGGGTGATGAGCTGTGTTGCTTTTACGCCAAACATATCGTTTTGCATTGTGGCCAAAAAGTTCGATTTTGGTTTCATCTGACCTGAGCACCTTCTTCCACATGTTTGATGTGTCTCCCAGGTGGCTTGTGGCAAACTTAGACGAAACTTTATGGATATCTTTGAGAAAGGCTTTCTTCTTGCCATTCTTCCATGAAGGCCAGATTTGTGCAGTGTGACGACTGTTGTGCCTATGGACAGACTTCTCCCGCCTCAGCTGTAGTTCTCTGCATGTCATCCAGAGTGTATCATGGGCCTACTTGGCTGCATCTCTGATCAGCTCTTCTCCTTGTCTGAGCTGAAAGTTTACAGGGACGGCCAGGTCTTGGTAGATTTGCAGTGGTCTGATACTCCTTCCATTTCAAAATTATCGCTTGCACAGTGCTCCTTGGGATGTTTACAACCTGGGAAATCATGTTGTATCCAAATCCAGCTTTAAACTTCTCCACAACAGTATTACGGACCTGCCTGCTGTGTTCCTTAGTCTTCATGATGCTCTCTGCGCTTTCAACAGAACCCTGAGACTATCACAGAGCAGGGCATTTATACCAGAGACTGATCACACACACAGGTGGATTCTATTTATCACATCAGTCATTTAGGACACACATTGGATCATTTAGAGATCCTCGCTGAACTTCTGGAGTGAGTTTGCTGCACTGAAAGTAAAGGGGCCAATAATTTTGCACACACTTTCAGTTTTTTTATTTGCTAAAAAAGTTTCAAATATCCAATAGATTTCGTTCCACTTCACAATTGTGTACTTGTTGATGATTCTTCACAAAACATAAAATGTTTATTCTTTATGTTTGAAGCCTGAAATGTGTCAAAAGGTTGAAAAGTTCAAGGGGGCCGAATACTTTCGCAAGGCACTGTATAGCACGACATCTAATTACAACGAAATGCATAGTCACAAAAGTACTTGCAAAGTAAATAAATGTATTCAAATTGAATAAAAGCAACACAGTAATAATCTGTACATATACAGCGAATTATACTTGGACTATCAATAACTAAGCAAGAACTAAAACACTACAAAATAAAAAAGAATTTCAATGAACATTAGAGGTAGCGTTACATGGACGTAGGAAAATTAAGACCTGTTTAAAATTATTTAAGACACAATAGAACACAATACTTCATTGAATTTAAAGACTAACATTTTAACGTGCTCATTTTATGCTCATTTTCAGGTTTATAATTGTATTTAGATGTTATATCAGAATAGGTTTACATGATTTAATTTTCAAAAACACCATATTTTTGTTGTACTGCACATTTCTGCAGCTCCTCTTTTCACTTCTTGTGTTGAGCCCTCTGTTTAAGCTACAGAGTAGACATCTCACTTCTATTCCATCTTTGTTGGTAGTCGTACATGCGCAGTAGCTAGGTAAGGACCATTACAGAAGCAGAGTAAGAGGGCGTGCCATGCTAGCAGCTAGGCGAGCATTATAACATGTGTTACAAAGTACATTCATTAAGGAAGTAAAGGCTGGACTACAAGAGAGCTGTTTGGAGCAGTTTGTTACAGTGTTTTCTGTCGTTGGTAAGTCCCTTTGGGGTGGACTTTGGGCTTTTTCACTTTGTAAACCTATAACCATATCCATGCTCAGCTAGCATCTCTGACTGCAAGTCTTTGCTCTGTCAGCTCTGATGTAAATAACCTAAAAACCACCGGGGAAAGCAATGCAAGTATTATTGACAGTCATGGCCACGCTTTTCAAGAGCTGGTGGTGAAGATAGCAGACATGGAGGATAGAAATCGGAGATGCAACATCCACATCGTCGGGCTGAAAGAGGGGTTAGAAGGTGCTAATGCTATCCAGTATCTCTCGCGCTCACTTCGTAAGTGGTTCCCGAATCTAGCAGATGTTCAGATAGAGATTATGAGAGCCCACCGAATTTACAGTGATAGCCCAAAAAAGAACACCATTACTAATCGCACGTTGATTTTCAATGTCCTCTGCTACACAACCAGGCAGGCGATCCTACAAGCTGTGCGGAGATCTCCCTGCTCGTCATTCAGGGCCAGAAAATTCGCTTCTCCCCAGATTACAGCAACTTTACGGTCAAGCAGCAGCAAGCCTTCTGTTAAACCATGGATTCAGCACGGGTCAAGGGTCTGGATTTTTCCCTGCTTTATCCGACACTACTGAAGATCAGAGACGGCGCCCAGTACAGAGCATTCACCTCCACTGGGGATGCTGAGGACTGTGTAGTAGCAGCAGGAGGAGGACTGGGCTGCGGCCCGTCCTCCTCCTCCTGCTGCTACTACGGCGGGGAACTGACGATTCGGATCCCGTCGTGAAGGGCACCGTGGAGGAGGATCAGGACTGAAACAACTGCCTGATGAACATGGATCGTTGGTTTGTCTTGTTCTCTTAATGCGTCCTGACTTTTGTTGCACTGTTGTCTGATATGACAGAGACTGTGTTTCTGAATGCTATGTTGACCTAGCTTAATATGGTCTACTCTCCATAGGGTAGCTGGACCACTGCTAGGCTAGAGTTTAGAGTTTTAGAATTTTGTGTTTTTTGTTTCCCCCCCTTCTTTACCATTGTTTCAATAGCTCAGCCACGCAAAAACAGCAAGCAAAACCAGTATTGCCAACTCTTTTCCAATGTAAATAGCAAGCACTAGCTAAAAGTCGCCATTTGATGGTTTTGCTCATTTGCAAATTTGTGACATTGTTCCAT
Organism: Etheostoma spectabile; assembly: GCF_008692095.1. Classification (NCBI taxonomy): domain Eukaryota; kingdom Metazoa; phylum Chordata; class Actinopteri; order Perciformes; family Percidae; genus Etheostoma; species Etheostoma spectabile. The sequence goes on from NC_045750.1 coordinate 24,179,980, forward strand.
AATTTGCATTAAACTTAGTGGTCATGTCAGCTGAGTGCCAGCTACCCACGGTGCAAGAGGAGAGGGACAGAGACCCTGTGCTGTTGGCAGAAATTATTCTGAGCAACATGCATGGAAATGATTTACAATATATTACATATCTCGCTTTTTCCCTGATAGTCTGAAGTCGCTAAATTTGTTGATAGTTGCTTTTTAGAAAAAGTCGCTAAGAGCAGTGCTGGAAATGGGGCTCTACACACTGGTATTATGACTGTCTAAATGGGTTCATGTTTTTATGTAAAGAAGCTTTAGGCAACCTTATCAGAAATGAATATTTAATCACTGCAGTGTTATAGCCGTCATGGTAAGTCGTCTAGAGTTGGGTGGTCATAAATTTAAAGGGTTGTAAATTTACTTCTTCAAGTAAATTGTTCCACAGCAGTCAACTTTAATCAAATTAAACGTACCAACAAAATACTGGCTATTGATTATGCTGCATAGCTTGGTAAACCACTAGCCAGAGCAAAAACGTTCATGTAAAGCCCTGAATGTATGAAACAAAATGCATACAATAATACATTTGAAGTGCTATATTACCAAGACATGCCTATGAATATAAATATATCCACGACAGATGTGATGATTATATAATGCAACTGCTGAATTAGGGTAGCCTACAGGCACTTTTTTTTGGTCCAACTCTGCAACATGCCGGGGTCATAAGCACGTTTTACTTTTAATGGAGCAAGATTAAGCTCAGGATTAACTTTACTGTCCTATAAGGTGGGAAATTCGTCATGGGAACTTGGTCAGCAAAGCGGGAAGCTGATCTGAGACGCTGGTGGAATTACAAGCATTGAGTAGAGAGTCCGCGATCAGCTGCACCCAGTGGAAATTCAATATCTCTAGTTCAAGCAGAAATATGCAACACATTTAATAAATTATTTTTTTTGTATATAAGTTATATATTATTCATTAAACATCTGTAGTGCCCTATCTATGGAATCTGTGTTAATAATATGTATTAGTTTTATATTTATACATTTTATACGTATATAATTATTTTATTGGATATTTTCATGATTACTTTTATTAACAAAATACAATTTTCCATATTACCTAGAATTTGGCTGAATTATTTGGCAACTACAATCAGTTCTCGTTAATCCACTTGCTGTCAATTGATACATTCATTCTGCAGCTACATTTATACAAAATGTCCATGCAGTTGAGATAACTGTACCTAAGATACTAAAACCTGCAGAAACCAATATTTTTGGGATATCGACATTGAATCAAGTACTCAAAAAACACATTGTGTAATGGGGTGTGTGCTCATAGAGTGCACTTTGAGATTTCTTTTGAAACGTAAAGTGTATTATAAATAAAATGTATTATTATTATAATTTATTATCATAGCTCAGAAATCACAGCTCTATGACTCTATGGAACTTCTTTCAATACATTGTTCTGGTTTTAGTCTGTAATGACTTGAAATCACTTACCCAACACCTGACGCTGGCAAGTCACAGTTTTCCTGCATGGTACTTCAGTTATTGCACACCACAACCTCCTGATGAACCTATGTAGCACATGTCTACTAAAAAAAAAA
>NC_045750.1:24181580-24185557 GCF_008692095.1 Etheostoma spectabile
GGGGGGGGGGGGAGATATCATTAAATTCAGCTGCTGTTACCTTCCCTTGCTAACTGCACTTTTTTAGTCCCAACTCAAGCACTGATATATAGGCAGGTAACGTTATACATCTTAGAATAAGTACAACTCTTACAGTTTTCTAAAAGGTCCCATATTCTCTGCAATGACAAAACCTGAATTAAAAGATGTAACTTTACTGCTATACTATAGCAAATAAATATAAAAATCTGTAAACATGACCATATAGATCAATGAACACTGTAAGTTACCTTTAATTGATATTTTGTACACTCTCAGGTAGCTAACGTTAACGTTACCAGTAAAGCAAACAAAAACAAAGCTAACAAAATGTTAAATTGCTTCCGTCTAATTATAGCCTACAATATATTTATTTCAGTATACTGTGATAACGTTAACGTTACACTTAACATATTTTATTAAAAGTACAGTACAGTAAATTTAGACGTAACTTAGCGTTAAGTTATACATTTTTTACACCTACAACAGCTAGCTAGCTAACACTTTAACTGAAGGTAATTCGTTGCTAGCTTGAGGAACGTTCATGTTAGCTATAGCTAACGTTATAACGTTCCTCAATGGCGAGTGCTACTATCATTCAAAAAACATGCTAAAAGACGAATTGCGTCCTTAGCAAGTGTTCATACACTTAACTCACAAACACATGATTAAGTTATTATTAACAGGAATGTAGGCTATACCTGAAAAACGGGGCATTTTCCCAGCTCATGTTTCTAATTGAAGGAAGCTGCGTTAGCCAAATGCAGCTAAAAAGCGAGCTAGTTATAAGCTCTCCCTTGTGGAGACATTTGGTAACAACTCTTACGCTGCTAGCAAACACGGTATGAAGCATAAAATATAATAAATAAATAAAAAAAACTAGCTACAACACTATTTGCTTAACAATGGTAATACAAAATGTTTTCTGTTATACTGTATATGCAGCAGTATCCAGCAAAAAAACTGATAAACCCACATGTAGGCTAAAGCTGCCCATCAACAGATACAACAAGTGGAGGTTTGGTCTTGCTGAAAACCCAGACAATTTGGGCAAAATTAACTAAAACTAGTGTAAATATTGGAGTTACATTCATAAGGTCAGATTCTAAAGTACCAAATCAAAATGGTTGGAACAGGCCAACTGCTTGACCTGTGGTATTTCTTGTAGCTTTCTCCAAAAACCATTGTACCCAAAAATGTATCGCATATGATCCCAAAGCACATATGCAACCATTATAGCTTAGAGGCCTCCTGACTTAGGCCTATTAGGAAAACATTACGACTACATTTACCTAGCTACTGACTAAGAACGTTGCAAAATTGGATTTTACTCACAAAATATTAAAAATATATTAACCCTCAGAGACCTAAGGTCATTTTTACAGTTTATTTCTCCATCTGGTTTTATTTTCTAAAAAAGCTCGTAAAACATCAACCATTAACCCTCCTCTTGTCTTTGAGTCAAATTTGACCCCTTTCCAAAAAGTTTCTGGATCAGAAATTTGGGTTTCTTTCAAACTAATTTTCCAAAAAAGTAACGTAGATGGTTCCCAACGACGCTCCTCACAAGTTAAATAAATAAATAGTCAGTTCACTGCTTTTATTGAATTTGGGTGTTTTTTGTCAATTTTGTAGCATTTGGAGAAAAACAATTGATAAAGAACTTTAAAAAAAAGTGTAAAAAAATAAGGAAAATGTCAAATAAAGTGACAAAAATATGAAAGAAATTCCCAAAAGTGAACCGCAAAAGGGTAAAAAAAGACGTAAAATTGGTTGTAGGAGCTTAAAATCCTAAAATAATTTAAATGTAGAGTAACTTAGACATGTACCTCATGGCGGTGCACCATGCGCCACCCATCACACACATTATAAGAGCCAATCAGCAGACATCTACATTAATCAACCACCAGAACTGGACCGACTGAAACAGAGTCAGCCAGAAAAAAGGTGGGAGGCAATGAAAATAAAGAGTTTGTGTTGAACTACATTTTAGTGATGTCTTTTTCGTCAGTGATGCATGTTCACAACGCCACAGTCAGCCTTTAATAATGGCGGCCCTGTCTCGTCTCATCATAATTATTGTTAACAAATTTAACACTTCAGCAGAGGTGTTATTTCCAAGCAGGCATGGCATTGGCGATTATTGTTAATGATGGATTTGATTCGCGGGGTAGTAATCTAGATTAAGTTAGCCTAGGCCTATGTTCTTCTGTCTGTTTAGAAGTGGTGAATTTACAGCTCACAGCAACTAAATGCTATATTGTTTCTGTCTGGCTTTTGTTGGATATCTAGTGTCTGCAAAATGGCTTTTTTTAGTGCGTTTCCTCTTGGCAAAATGCTGTGAGTGAATTATTGTAGTCCCAATTTTTCGACCTTTTTCAACACAACACTTGTTCCTGTCAGCTCTCCGATTGTGCTTCAGGAAAGTGAAGAAAAGTTTGCATGGTGTATCCAACAATCATGGAACGTTCAAAGCAACAAAAGTGAACCCCAGGCGCCCAGATAGCTCAGGGTTTGACTCCGACCTGCAGCCCTTTGCTGCATGTCATTCCCCCCTCTCCTTTCATGTCTTCAGCTGTCCTGTCAATCAAAGGCCTTAAATGTCCCCCCCCCAAAAAAAATGCCATTAAACCTCCACCAGCTGCTGTACAGAGCATTGTCAACATTATGCTTTTTTTGTCAATTTTTTCCTCAACCAATATTGTGCAATTGTTTTAAGCACATTTTAAGAACATCCAATGATGTCCAAATTGCTCCAAATTCCACAGATCAAGAGCATTGGGTACCCAGGAAAACAAGTAGATTGGGTGAATGGTTCATGAGATATGTGAAAGACAGACGGAGGCACACACACACATACACACACACACACACACACGTTTGTTAGAGATGTAGCTCCATATGTGTTTACCCATCATATTAGCCATCTGGTCAGTGTATCTGGTCAGCACGTTGTGATTAGTATTATAACATATTTTGTTGACAGTCACATTTAGCATAGGTTCTACCAGAAAGGGGCAATTAAATTAGTTCTACAGTCCAGCTTACAGACATTATTATTCCATCCCCGTACCATACCTTTAACATGACATAGTGCTCTTTGGATGCTTTTAAATAGACCTTAATGGTTCCCTAATACCATATCTGAAGTCTAGTTGTTTGTGATTGATGTCCATTCCTAATGATTGTTGCTTACATCACAACCACAAAGCCTCCTTTTGTTCCCTGTGGAGATCCTTCTCCACCCATCATTTGGCACATCATCCTGACATGATTGAAGCCAAATAAAGGAGTGAATATTTGCAGAGTGACTCACACATGCGCATGATTAGCATATGTCCAAAGCCTTCAAGATAAGAGGCATGGATTTAAAATGCAACACAGCATCTGTAAATCCACTTGTGTTTTACATCACGGTGGATTTTGTTTCCATTGACTTTATAATCAAGTATTTAACCTTTTCTTCAAATAAATTGATTTTTTAAATGAATCAAGCCTATGTTGGTAGCATTATTAGTCACCGCTTGTGAGATGTGCAAAACAATAAGTGACAAAAAGAGCAACTTAATTATGTAGAAGGGAGGAGGCATGAATTTGAGCCAGGAACTGAGGCAGTGAATTATGGATGAGATGACAGGGTGTGAGAGAACAGAGAAGAGGCACGAATGGAAATTACGAATGTGGCTGATTGAATTTTTCATTTCACAAGGTGAAAGTGGTCTGGAAATCCAGACCCAAATCCAAAAGGATTAAGGGTCTGGCACTGAGTAATGAAAGTCGCCATGTCAAGGGGCACGCAATTGGATAACACTACGACCAATCACATGCGGGTGACGTGTACAGAGCCTCACACGCTTAGCTTCCAGCGGAGCTAACTGGCAGATTAGACTGTCGCCTCTGGCCCGCCTACATCAGATACACTGCTGTGATTGGTGCAGCTCGGCTACAAGGGCATAGTT
>NC_045750.1:24185567-24186887 GCF_008692095.1 Etheostoma spectabile
GCAGCATTACTCGATGCCAGAGTAACTTGCTGAGCAAATTCTACTCGTGCAAAATGTCAGTTGAAATGTCAGAGATCAAGAAAAATATAATGCCGGAAAGAAATATATCTCTCCGTTTTTGTGGCTAACTCTTTGAAGGCGCTGTTCTCGATATTCAAAACATTAATATAGCAGCAGTATTCAATATATATTTGCTGAGTAAAAATATAGTGGAGAAATGGCATCCTGAGCAGAGAATGAAGTAACTTGTAGTCCGATCTCTGTTCTGTGGCCATGTCGGTATTTCCCTGCCTGCAATCCCAGCCTGCTTTTGTTTTTTTAACATATGGTTTATGAAATATATGGTATAGTTGTGACAATACAACCGTACAGAAATCCTGATGGCTCGTTTAAAAGCACAGTTTCTGAAAACAGCCTGTGTCCTTTTCTCTTTGGACTACATGTGCATTTTAAATTACTTACACAGTCTTTATAGTGCCTCGACCTGCTTTGTAATAAACAAATAAAAGATATGGAAATCATGTTTTTTACAAGAGGGGACCTGTTAGGGACTGGAGCACAGCAGTGCCTGACTATCATCGTATTTGGTAGCCAAAGGTATTTTAATGTATATGGGTATATATGTGTACTATTTTTTTTTCTTGTGAGTTCAGATCTGCTGTGATAAATCAAGCCTGTAGTGAGTTCAGTCAGGAGGACTATCTTATGCAACTCACTTATTCTCATTCACTTCACTCTCCCCCTCTTCCTGCTTCTCATTATAAATATGAATAGAACACGATGGGGTCTAATCACCAAAGACCTTTCTCAGTTATCATTTCTGTTTCCGCCAATGAATAATTGTTCACTCAAAAGGAAGTCTCTCCTGATTGAAATGTCTATGCCGTATATCTAACCACAGGGACACGAATCACATGAAGCATGAACCAGGAACATTTCCAATAAAGATTCTTAGCATTTCAAGTCTGCTGCTCAAAGCACTTATTTATGTACACAATCATTGTCTGGTAATGTACCAGATTCATATTAAGATGTTCTGAAAAGAACAGGAAAATTATGAGACTGGCATTAGTTGTTGTGTTGTATAGTGTTTGGAGCCACAGCCACAACATGCCATCTCACTGGGAGGCGAGGCCCCCTTGTGGTGAAAATGTCAACTACAGCAAAAATGAATTCAACACCCAATGAAAGAAATGAGGCCCTCATAAAGCAATTTACAGTACAGGCCAAATGTTTGGTTACACCTTCTCATTCAATGAGTTTCCTTTATTTTTTTTACTAATTCCACTAATTAACCCTGACAAGGCCCACCTGTGAAGT
>NC_045750.1:24186897-24189006 GCF_008692095.1 Etheostoma spectabile
TCAGGTGACTGCCTCATGAAGCTCATTGAGAGAACACCACAGGAAATGAAACCTTTTTTATTTTTTTAATTTCAGTGATTTGGTGTTTCATTTTTTTGCAAGGCTTTTTGTCTCTATTTTTTTTTAATATCATTTAGTTTTTTCTGATTTAAAAAAAAATATTTTCAGTTATTTAATTTCTTTTATTTCAGCGTTTTTCTTTTTTTTCAGTTTTTTTCCGACTTGTTAATTTCTATCAAAAAAACAAAGGGTGGCTACTTTGAAGAAACTAGAATGTATGACATGTTTTCAGTTATTTCACACTTTACATAATTCCACATGTGTTCATTCATAGTTTCGATGCCTTCAGTGAGAATCTACAATGTAAATCGTCATGGAAATAAAGGAAACGCATTGAATGACAAGGTGTAACCAGACTTTTGGCCTGTATTGTACATATGCCAAATGTTCAAAATATACCTCATTAAACCACATTATGTGACCACACATTGCTGGGTGTCATACTAACAGCAAAGAAATATGAGTAGAAATATGCACTGATGTCTTTTTGTCTTTCATTGACAGAAGGTTGAATACACTGTGAATGCACGGCACTTGTGGCAAGGTCACTCTGCGAGAGAAAAAATCTATTAGGGACAAAAACCCGACACGCTTTGTCACAGATTAAAAAGACTGTTGAAAAAAGGAATACATCAGCATGTTGTGTCAATCAAATTTCCATAAGCTTATGTAAAAGAGAGATGTTACGTAAAGCAGGTGCAAAGCAGGTGCAACCAAGAACACATCAACCAATTTCTAATGAAGTAGACATTATTGTTGTATTATTTTGTTGCACATGGGTAAAATAAACATATAGTTTTTAACATGTGTGTCACATATTATTGGTTGCCTGGTTGAAATTGTAGATTAGATTCACCATACATTTATGGAACCCGGTAATCTAATCAGATCGTCTACCCTTTTCTTTATACACATCATCACTATATGGTTAAAACACTTAATAATGAATATGTTTGTATCTTTGAATTCCAAATCCTTTAATTGTTTTTGTCCATTTTTGTTCTCTTATATTTATCACGACATCGTGGAGAAAGCACTTTAATCACATGCATGCGACATCAGTCCTGATCCATATACTAAAGAAATATTGTACAATGAGGCTTACATTTTCCAATAAGCTAAATATCAATATCAATACATGTGGGCTGCACTTAAGGTCTCACCTGTTGTCAAATATGGATACAACTCTACATGTGATGTGGTAAATTTATGAAAATTCCCAATTTCTATGACTGTTTCAACTTTTAACTCAAGCATTAGTTAAACCTATAAGGCAGTTTTATTTAACAGATGTATATTGATTGTATTATTTGGGATCTGTTTCATATATGATTGTTTTCTGTGGCCTATGAATCTGTTGTCTTCAAGCATCACAAAGCTTTAAAGTGAGTCTTAGAGTTAAATGAGAAGATGTATACATCTATAAATCCGGAGTGGTATTGATCTTTCCATTTACCACTCAGCACAAAAGCAAATGAACATACTTTCCAAAATGTCAACTGAATAAACCGTTCCTTTAATTGGGTGTTATAGTATCAGAATGTGTACAATAGCCTATTCAAGTGCAGAGATTCGGATCAAAGTGATCAGCAAAATTATACAGATGCTATATATCTTATAAATATAAACAGTTTTTTTTAGCAGAAGTAGCAGAATAATGTGTTAGTTGTGTCACAAACAGCCCGCCTCCATATACAATCTTGAGCTGTACTCTGTGACGACATATTATTTGTCTTTGTTGTTTTTTTGTCTTTTTCATGTTTTTATGCTATTTGTTTGTCAATCAAGCTATGTCAATGTTATAATAGCTTTTTAATCTTTCTTATTTGGTTTTCTTGTCATCATTTTTAATTGTTTCGTCTAATTTATCTAGTGGGGGGGCAGTAGCTCAGTCTGTAGTGGGTTGGGAAGCGGAGGGTCGCTGGTTCAAGTCCCCGTATGGACCAAAGAATGGAGTGTGGACTGCTAGCTGGAGAGACTGGCAACTACACCTCCTAGGCACTGCCAGGTGCCCTTGAGCAAGACACCATGCCCCCCCCCCCCCCCCCC
>NC_045750.1:24189016-24189284 GCF_008692095.1 Etheostoma spectabile
CCCCCCCCCAACTGCTCAGGGTGCTGGTCCAGCTGGCAACCCAAACACAGTGTAGATTGTAATTTCCCCACTGGAGATCAGTAAACAGCACACATGAATTAATTAGTTCTTTAATCTGGTTAAATTCACTCTATTTTTCTGCTGTTACTGTTGTTGTAGCTTTTACAGCTGTGTTATTTAGTTTAGTTTTTGTTTTATTTGTTTTGTTATAACTGCTCACACTTTTCTGCTCCCTCTATCTGTCTTTTATTGTCTGTAAAGCGACCTT
>NC_045750.1:24189294-24192337 GCF_008692095.1 Etheostoma spectabile
AAAGGCGCTGTTAAATAAAATGTATTATTATTTATTTATTATCATTATTAAATCCCAAATACAGAAGACAGCAGAAAGCATGCTCTCATGATTTCTGATCTTTGTTGTGAAAGGGTGATCTGCATCAGATTTTGATGTCAAGTCAACGTATTCTTTAAGAACCACGATGAATCTCCGTGGATCAACGTGTGATCATCCACTCGCTCAGTGACCATCCTCTTGCTACATTGCTGTTCAAAGGGTTTGATCAGATTACTGAGGCACATTCACTCGCTGTGATCAATGGGTGAGATCAAGCAAATCACCCCACAGGGATAGGTTATTTATTATAAATGTTGTCTTGTCTTTTTGTTCCTCCATCCTATTCTTTCCCGCAGCCACCCTGTCTATCTTCGGGAATGCAGCCGTCCTGGTCAGCGCAGGTCGTCGTCAAGCCCTGCTCAAAGCTCCCGAGCTGCTGACAGTGAACTTGGCCGTAACAGACATCGGCATGGCCCTCTGCATGTATCCTCTGTCCATTTCTTCTGCTTTTAACCACGCCTGGATTGGAGGCGACACATCTTGCCTTTACTACGGCCTGATGGGCATGATCTTCAGCGTAACCAGCATCTTGACTCTGGCTGTGATGGGGATGATCAGATACCTGGTAACAGGAAGTCCACCCAAGAGAGGTAGCGTAATCTCAAATAGGATTTGTAGGGGAACATTGCCGTTTTTCATAAAGAAATCAATCTTATAAAGGCCACTGGGATTTACCTTCTGATGTGACATCAAATGGTAAAGAAAGCCTTTTAATCTTTAAAAAAAAAACACGTCCTAAAACCTTTCAGATTATCATCAAGCATACACCTTGCTGGTGTTTTGAAAGGAATTATTGATGGGGCCGAAAACACTTCACAAGAAAAGTAATATCGATCTGCTATGGTTTGACGTACTCCCACTCAAATCGTTGCTAAGCTCGATGAACAAGCTTTTTGGGGTGATTGAAGCCACTCACTGAGGGCTTCATTCTTGTCAGGAAGTTGGTTTTAAAAGGATTCCAAGCAGCATAGTTTGCTGAATAATAGATACAACTAATCCCTTGAGTGACATTTACACTGATGTCCATTTGTTCTTGTCAACAAGTAATGTTGAACAGTATGCATGGGATATTCTGTTATGTCCTTGCCGGGAGCAAATTGTCAAAACTGTCAAATTAAGTATTTATGCCTCTTATCTCTTACCAAGAAAGCATTGTAGCTCTAGTAAAGGTTGGTTTGTTGGCATAGGAACCCATAAGACAAGGTTAGTGTCCACACAACCCATATATATTTTAGCAGCCCACATTGCTGTATTAGTCTGGGTGTTGCACAGCAAAAAAAAAAACATTGTGAAAGGATAATAACAGAATGAAGTAAGGAGTTTTTTTTCCTGCAATTAGCCAACCAAAAATACCTATAAATCTGGGAATTCCTACATACAGTAGCCGTAGTTTAGCCATAATTCTTACACTGGCAGACAATAGGTAATGTTAAAGATGCTAAATGAAGTTAAATGAAGCATAGACATCGATTTGATAGCATGGCATGCAAGTAATTAAGTGGGTAAGACCCAAACAGGGGACAAGATGCTCTACTGACAATTTGTTGCATACAATGACAGTGATGGGCAGGTTTGAGCACACCAAATAAGCGTGAAATATAGCCACAGTGTGTCACAATAGTGACATCAAAGCACCTTCCCAGGGGGGGTTTGACATCCAAATGTCGCTGTTGCTGACTTTCACATACATGTCGTTATCCAGTAAACATGTATACAGTATATTCTGCAGATAGGTTCCCTTTTGAGCTTTTAGGACATAGAGATATAAAAACAACATCATGAAATGATTCATGAAATACAAAATCATGCTTACAGAAGAGCATGTCATGATAATTGACCCAACATGGAAAAAGGCAGAAGAACTGTCAAGGCCAGTTTGCATTTTGAGTGCATGGGAAATGGCAGCTGGACCGCTGGAGATGAAGTCTTATTAATAAGTGTACATCAATATGGATATAGTTGATTGGTACAGTGGAGGCAAGTTGCATGCTAATGCCAACACACAAGGGAGCTTTGAACCAAAAGGTATTTAGACAATTGATTGTAGTAAGTAGTAGTACCGTAAATGCATGCAAGATGATTGAATGCTTCTAGCCTTATCTAGGGTGGTCATCTATTTCACAAGTGTTCTGGAAAAGTCTTCCCTATGAGCATGTGAGCTTTGAGCAGCTACCTTAATTATCATGTTGCGTTTTGGAGAGTATCAATAGGGTTTAGCGTTAGTTCAGGCAGAGGCTACAGTCACAGTTGCATCATATTTCATTAGCATAAGCTAACTGACAGCTGTTTCAGTCATGCTTCACAATCAGTGGCTCAGTTACCAGCTGTTTGGCTACCAGCTGACTAGTAACTTCCAGTCATATTCATGCAGATCTACAGTATGGCCATCATAAAGCAGCCCAGTCTCCCTAAGAGTGATATCATATTGGACGATTTCACACCTCTACTGGAATAAAACCTGCACCTAGGCCAACATGCACGGGGGACGCTCAGATATGTTTGCGTGGCTGTTTTTTTATGCTTGTAGGTAGTATGTTTCTTATGTTTTTCTAATTTTGGGATCCACCTCCCAACAGGAACGGAATCAACTTGCTTGACGCACACATACGTCCACACAACACATTGTCGAGATTTGGGAGGCGTGCACATCGGCTCCTCTACGAGTCTCTGTGACCTACTGTTACCCACAACACCCTTTTCTGCATAGATCAGTAGGCGTACCGGTGCATTGTAACAAGGTGGGATGTAAGGGTCATTGACCTGCAACTAACATTCACCTCATTATTCATCTTAGCCATAATCATTCCTAAGCATGACCAAGAACACTAGTCACCTAACCCTGGCTAAAATCATTTATTTGCAATAAACACAATTTTTCTCCAACCTTAACCACACCGCATTTGCCATATAAGGATATTGTATTGTCATCATCATCATCATCATCACTTTATTTATAAAGCGC
>NC_045750.1:24192347-24194775 GCF_008692095.1 Etheostoma spectabile
CAGCAGTAGCTGAACAAAGTGCTGTACATGAAGGCATGTACAGCACTCAAAAAGTTGTCACTCAAAAAATTGTCACTCAAAAAGCAAACTTTTTTCAGTGAATTTCTTCATGTGTCTCTGACTGAACTATGATGGCTACACACCGTTGTCATTTCAGACTCCTCATTACATATTGTGCCACTGAAGGGGGTGATGTTGCTGCCTAGTTGATGCTTATGCTTTATGGCGTAAAAGCCATAGAAAAAGAAATAGCAAGGACTGCAGTGCAAAGTAGTAATAAACGCAATAGTGTCATGTAATCAACATACAAAACTGAATTTAAAATCTGCTTGTGCACAGGTGTCAAGTTCCAGAGGAGGAGCATCAGTGCTGTGATCGGTATGATCTGGCTGTATGCCACCCTGTGGGCCTTGTTACCCCTGATGGGCTGGGGCAGCTACGGGCCAGAGCCGTTTGGACTCGCCTGCTCGATAGACTGGACCGGCTATGGGGAGTCCCTGAACCACTCCACCTTCATCATGGCTCTGTCTATATTCTGCACATTCATCCCCTGTCTGGTCATTTTCTTCAGCTATTTTGGTATTGCCTGGAAGCTGCACAGGGTCTACCAATCCATGCAGAGCAATGATGTTCAAAATGGCAATGTTGAGAAAAAAATCACTCTTGTAAGTATAAGACCATCCATTCTGTCTTGACTCTGTCCCTGCAGAGACGAAAAGGCCGTGGTCCTTAACTGTAATTTAAGACAATATGTGTGTGTTCATAATATAATGTAGCATTTAGGGGATGTAATTAGGTAAAATTAATGAACAGCACAAGAATAAATGCTAAAACCAAAGCAAAAATATAAGTGAAAACACAAAAGGAAATACTTTCACTTTGCTTTTTTCTTAATATTTGTACCAACCTAAATGAAATAACATGACGTAAAAAAAAAGAAAAAAGAAAAAATCAGGGCCTAAAGAAATCTGAAAAATGAATATTTGCCTTCACGGTCAAATCCTATTGTTATATTGTTGCCAACCATATTATAAATTACAACTATGATCCATCCCTTCAGTTATGTACATTTATATTCTATATCACTCAAATCTCCCCATGAAAAACGTCATAGCTGGGAGAAATGTCTCAGCAGCAGCCCTGTGCTTTCTAGTTAAAGCTGAATATTTACAGACATCATGTCACACTATCATATGTCAGTAACTATATCAATGTTCAGGTTAAATCTGGGCAGAGCATACATTTGACAGGCATAAGTCTATTGGAACAACGTTGACATAAAATTGATTTCCGAGTAAGCAGGATCATTCTTCAGGATCAACATTGACATAGCAAATGGACTGAGTACACAGTTAATAATCACCTGAACTCCTAAGTCCCCTTCTCCGCTCACATTTCAAACACAAGCAAGACAAATGAAGAGTAAAGCAAAGCTTTGCATGTGGATGTCCCTGGCCAAGGGGGCTCAAAGGATGTGGCCAGCCTTGCTTTGTGTTTTCCTAATTGCTCATCCATCTCAGCCAGCCACCATTAAAACTTGTGATTAAAATAACCCCTTGACTCAACTGTGATGAGGGTTGTGGATGAATGAGGGATAGAGAAGCCAGCTTTTATTTCTCTGCTGCTGTTTATTGTCTGGACTGAAACAGATAGATACTGGTCAGCTATGTGATTACACATAATGATACAATTCAGCAATGTAAAATGCACCACAATTACCCACCGCACTTCATAGTGGCATTTCACTCCATGTGTATACAGAGAATATAATTGTATGCATTTGCTACATGTGTGTCAAGGGCTGAATTTACAAATATAGATAGATAGATAGATAGATAAACAGATAGATAGATAGATAGATAGATCGAGAGATAGATAGATAGATAGATAGATAGATAAACAGATAGATAGATAGATAGATGAAGATAGATAGATAGATAGATAGGAATAGATAGATAGATAGATCAGATAAACAGATAGATAGATAGATAGATAGATGATAGATAGTATAGATAGATAGATAGATAGATAGATAGATAGTAGTAGATAGATAGACAGATAGATAGATAGATAGATAGATTATACTTTACTCATCCCAAGAAAAGTTTAGGCATCAAAAACATTAAAATAAAAAATGATTAAGATTAAAATTTAAAAAATAAATAAATAAATAAATAAATAAAATAAAGTTAAAAAAAAGTAAAAAATAAATGAAATTTAATTTAAAAAAATTAAACAAATAAAAATTAAAAATTTAAATTTAAAAATTAAAATCACTCACAGAAATGCAATGACCATGATAAGGTGAGATACTATTGTAGACTGTGTGTGTGATGACAATGCAAAGGTGAAAAAGTGAAGAAGTGAATTAGATTAGATTAGATTAGGTTAGATTAGATTAGATTAGATTCAACTTTACTGTCATTAC
>NC_045750.1:24194785-24197695 GCF_008692095.1 Etheostoma spectabile
GTACAAGGCAACAAAATGCAGTTTAGGTCTAACCAGAAGGGCAATAGAACAAGTGAACAGTGCAGGGCTTGAACCGTGCAGTAGATCATGATAAAATATTAACTATGTTATATTAATGTTGCTTTACAAATTATGTCCGTTTCACAGCTGACAGTCACATTAACCTTCTGAACGAGGGCACCCAGGAGCCAAAGGTCAAGAAGATGTTAACCTGTAATGGATTAGATTGACACATTTCTTGCTAATATTTGAACAACTCTCATGTCTCCATGCTAAAAGGAAGCTAGAGCCAGCAGGCAATTAGTTTAGCTTAGCGGGAAACAGCTAGCCTGGTTATTTCCAATTAAAAATAATGCCAGTAAGCCTTCCTCAAAATGTCAATCAATATGTAATATCTTCCAGCTGCTACTAGCATCTTGTCATCACTGGTAGATGCTAGGCAACCAGTGAAAACTCCAGGAAGTCAATGGCTTGGTTGAGAAAGAATCCTTGAAACCACAACTTGACGTTTCTGTGTATGTATGAATTTAACAAACAAGTGCTAATTAGTCAATTTTAAATGTTTTTTTTGTTTCACTTTGGACACAGCTAGGGTAGCTATTTCCCCTGCTTTCAGTCTAAATGCTAATTTAAGCTAATTTCCCAATGGCTGGCTCTAGCCCAGTGGTTTTAATGTTCTCAGCAAAACAGCGAAGTCAATCAAAACTATGTTCATTTGGTACTTTAGTGAGGAATAATGGCAGAAGGATGATGTACTGTTTAGTAGGATAGACTAAAATAGCATGGAATAATAATGAATAATGAATAATGAACTATGCTATACTATTTCTCTGCAATGCACTCTACTAAATGTCAAACTATAATTTTATGATTTTCTTAAGTCAGCAGGTGGCTCATTTTGGTGAAAAGTATTTTTCCCCTCCTCTCTTGTCAGCCTTTCTCGCCTCCTTTACTGATCAGGCACCCCTCTGGTTTTCTTTTCTTTCTTCCTCCCTGCCCTCCCATGTTCTTTTATCTGCTCTTCTTATTCCAGATGGCTGTGATGATCAGTTCAGGTTTCCTTATCGCCTGGACCCCCTACGTGGCTGTGAGCTTCTGGAGCATGTTCCACTCTCAGAACCAGGACCACATGGCTCCAATCATCACCATGTTACCATGCCTCTTCGCTAAGAGCTCCACCGTATACGACCCTTTAATATACTTCATCTTCCAGGGTACCTCCCGGCACAAACTCATGTGTTGTTGCTCTCATCGGGCCACTTCATCTGCTGAAGGAGAGATGCTCGGAGGTAAAATGGTCAAAGGTTTAGACTGCACCAGTTTTGAAAAAGAAACTGATGAAACCTGTGTGGGTCCAATGGGAGCTTCGGACAAACAGTCTGGGAGTCAGATGATGACACTGACGAGTCTCCATTCTTCTTGAATCCCTTTCTTTCAATTGTCATTGAAGGAATTTCCTGTTTATATGGTAAATATAGAATAGAGTACAGACATCTATGCTCATTCATGACTCAATGCATCAATTAAGGTATTTCAATCACCATGATTTCTGAAGTTTTTTGCTTAGTAAGACAGAAGATGGGATAAAAGTAGGAAAATTTGTAGCTAGACCAAGCCTTAGGATAAACAGGGAGGAACTCGCTTGCTCTATCCAAACGTCACCTTTTAGGCGCACAAATAAAAGAATTGTATCTGTTACCTTTATTCTTTACAAAAACAGAAGCAATGAGAGAGACTGTAGACAGAGAAGAAGGTGAAAATATTATTTTGTTACCTTGGCTATCCATCAACTGTGCTAAGTTTCCTAATTTCCAGTGTACGTGCTGCATAGTTTATCTCAAACCAAACACACATGCTTGCTGGTATTTCAAGCAGAAAGTCGTACCCCCATGTTAAGCATATTTGGTGATATGAGTAGCAAAGCCATGTTATCGTGCTTATGTAATGACATCATATGAGAATGTGTGTATGCGTACTAAAGGATGGATACCCGACCCGAGCCCGACGGGCCGGGCCGGGTTCAAACAGATTTTTAGAAAGGATGCTCGAGTTCGGGTCGGGCTCGGTCACATCAGCGCGATAAGGCATTGAACATTTTGAATTTAAAACAGCTTATTATGTAGGTAATGGCGCTTGTTGCCCCGTGTGCATTGATGCGCTCATCTGTTGACATTTCCCAATGCCTTCCTACAATTGCTTAATAAAAGCGGGCTTTCCACACAAACAAACGTACATGTGTCATTAGTATGAGAAACGAATGTGATTTTAACTGTGTCGGGCTCGGACATAAATATCTTAATGCCTGTCGGGCTCGGGTCGGGTTCGGTTACTGCTCTGTCGGACGCGGGCCGGGCTCGGACAGAAAAATCTGGCCCGATCCGCACTCTAATGCGAACACAGGAAAATGCTATTGAGAGCATGTACGCTGAATAAACGGTCAGTTCCTGGACCAAAGAGACGATGGCGGTCTGTCATTTTTCTCCCTTGGGTGCTAGCTAACCACTTTGGTGGCTGTTATATCGATAGACTGCTGCAAGAATGATGAACGCTCCAGGTCATGGGCCCAGGTCAAGGGCCCGGTCACGCAGACCAAAGGTGGTTCAGACTCTTTTTTGACGGTGATGAGAAAAATTACAAACTCTGGGAAACGAGGTTCCTCATGCATATGGGGTTGCGTGGCCTCAGAGAGGTTATCCTGGTGGATCCGCAGATAGATGAGGAAGGCGAAGCGGCTCTCGCGGAAGACGAGGCAAAGAACAGAGAGGCATAAGCAGAGCTGGTGCAATGTCTGGACAACAAGAGTTTGTCATTGGTAATGAGGGATGCAAAACGTGATGGAAGAAGAGCACTGGAGATTCTCCATGAGCACTATGCGGGAAAGGCAAACCCCGTGTTGTGAGTTTGTATTGT
>NC_045750.1:24197705-24199699 GCF_008692095.1 Etheostoma spectabile
CGCTCCATAAGGCTAGCAACGAAACGGTCACTGGCAATATTATATGAGCAGAGACTATGTTCAAGTCATTGAGAAGAGCAGATGAACGTATTAGCGATGGACTTCAAAGAGCCATGGTAGTAAAGGGGCTACCAGATTCATACAACCCTAACCCAGACAAATGATGTTGTAACATTTGAATGTTACACGTGTGGTAAAAAGGGACACATGGCCAGGACATGTCTTGACAAATCCCAGGCGAGAAAACAGGAACAAAAATGGGACGCTTTGCAGTGAGGAAGAGGGCGAGGTCGAGGCCATGTGAAGAAAGCCGACGGAGATACGGAGGCAGAGCTTACATCTTCCTGTTTCTTCAAGCTGAGTGACTGTTCTACACAAAGAGGGAATAAGAAGGGTCTCATGGTCAACTGGGGCGCTACAACGCAAATGATCAAGGACGCCACAAAGTCCAAAACAGTCGACGAGAGTTTCTAACCCGTGGACCACGTCACCGAGCCGGCAGACGGAACCAAGGTGAGCGGGATGGCGAAAATGAGGGGAGACGCCGAAGTCTACATGTTAAACAGCGGGGGACGACAACTGAAAACGAGGCTCGAGCAAGCACTCTACATCCCATCGTTTCCACGAAACATCTTTTCAGTGAAAGCAGCAACAGCCAACAAGAGTTCCAGTCTTTACTTAGGAGTAACAGGATAAGGACCAAAGAGACGATGGCGGTCTGTCATTTTTCTCCCTTGGGTGCTAGCTAACGCTTTGGTGGCTGTTGTATCGATAGACTGCTGCAGGAATGTCTAACGCTACACCCCCTACATTTATTACAATCCCTTTCATTCATTGCTAGGCTTATTCCTTATTGCCATAGAAAGATGATTCATTTGATTTGAAATATTTGATTTGAATTCTGATTTTTGTTTTTGTTTTTACTGGAACATTGTAGACTCATAATAAAGCACATTTTGTTGCTTCTTCACTTTACTTGTTGGGAGTTTTGCATTTTTTTCCCCTTAATGTGGCAAAAATGAGCCAAACCGTGGCTTCAAAATCCAGGTACTGGGATATTTTGTGGTGCATTAAAAATATTACATTTCTTTAATAATTGTATTAAAGGAACATGCCGACTTCTTGAGATATAAGCTTATTCACCGTATCCCCCAGAGTTATATAAGTCCATACATACCCTTCTCATCTCTGCGTGTCATAACTCAGTCTGACGCACCCGCCGCTAGCCTAGCTTAGCACAGATGTTGGAGGTAACCGGCTCCATCTGGCCTACTGCTCCCAATAAGTGACAAAATAACGCCAACATTTTCCTAATAACATGTTGTGATTTGTCACAGCGTGTACAAATAACAAGGTCACATGAGACACAGCCATCTTGGGAACTATTCTCCACAGAGGGCGAAGCACTGCTGCTTCTGTTACTTGGGCGGAGTGATTTGCACTTGGGTCAGGATTAGGTTAGGGTAGAACGCAGTGCCCTGGATGTTAACCCCTTGGTCAATTGCTTTTCAAGTGTCTGTGGAGAATAGTTCCCAGCATGCACGCTCTTTTAATTCACACAACAATCTACATTGCTCTGCCATTCCCTTGTATTGGCTCATCCGAGCTAGTTGAAGATGAGGTCAAAAGGCCAGGCTCACATGGTTGGAGGTAGACGGAGGCATTTATTAGAAAGTAAATAGACTGCGCTTTTCTAGTCTTTGCCACCTCTCAAATCCCTCTCTCCACTAGCTACAGTTACCATGCACCGCCTCCACACACAAGGTGTTACTGCTCATAAAATAAGCATTCACACACATTCACAATTTGGAGCAAGAGGAGAACGGATTTTACATAGAGTAAACATAGAGTAAATATTCACTGCCACAGATTATTATATTAGATATATTGTCTCATAACCCAAAGAACAAGAGCCAGGGTATAAGCGGCCAAAATGGGTTTCCTCAGGAGGGGGGGATGGGTCTCCCTTAGAGATAGGGTGAGAAGCTCAGTCA
>NC_045750.1:24199709-24199896 GCF_008692095.1 Etheostoma spectabile
CGAGAGGAGCTCGGAGTAGAGCCGCTGCTCCTTCACGTCGAAAGACCAGTTGATGGGGTTCAAGCATCTGGTAAGGATGCCTCCTGGGGGACTCCCAGCTGGGAGGATGCCTCGGGGAAGACCCAGGACAAGGTGGAGGGAGGTCCAGCTGGGAGGAGGCCTCGGGGAAGACCCAGGACTAGGTGGA
>NC_045750.1:24199906-24202531 GCF_008692095.1 Etheostoma spectabile
CTCCAACCTGGCCTGGGAACGCCTCGGGATCCCCCAGTCAGAGCTGGTTGATGTGGAAGTTTGGGGTCTCCTGCTGGAGCTGCCGCCCCCGCGACCCGATACTGGAAAAGCACACGAAGATGGATGGATGGAGATATTATTGCATGCTATTAAAATTTAATGAGGTAAACTGCAGCAACACTGGAAAAAAAAAACATTACAAATAAATAAGGGAAAAGAAGGATAGAACTACACAGAAAGTATGGTTAAAAAAAATAACACAATAACAATAACACATGCATACTTAAGTGTGTGTAAGTAATAGAGCATGTGTAAATAACTCATAACTCATCTAAAACTGAACTTGGTGCTGCAGATTAAAGTCTTTATTAAGTGACAATCATGTGAAAGTGTTCCCACCAAAAGGGGGATTTCCTTCAAACCAACTTTCATAACCTGGAGAAATAAAGGCAAAACTATCAGCATTATAGATAAAAGTAAGTTTTCTAAACAGTATCTCTAGTAGTCAAAAACCCCACACGGTACCTTTAATAAAAGAACAAATGATTGCGCTTTTTTCCTCCACAGAGAACAAAGAGAAGGTCATTAGCATCGCCTTTCAAGGGAAAATCAACACTACTGTCAGGCAAGACTTGCCGTTGGTTGTTGGGTAAAAAGTTATGAATAATAAATTCCCTCAAAGCCGGTCCTTTCTAACTGCGAGCAAATCAAAGGTGAGTGCAGGAATGTGAAGGAATTGTTATAATATGGAAATAAAAGGATAAACCCCACACACCTCGGTGCCCACCTTGCCTTATCTGGATCTTGTAATGTGCTGTGGTCTAAAAGAAGACCTCCCTGGTGGATTCCTTACATTTTTTTTCTTTTCAATGATGAGGATCATAATGAGTCTCTGCACAGAGAAGCTTCATTCATGCTTCTGACTGGCTGGGGTATTGTAGAGAATGAAAGGACCTTTTGTCCTTATCTATCTATCTATCTATCTATATACAGTATATATATATATAGAGAGAGAGAGAGTTAGAATAATAGACAGAGACCACTGAAGTTATATCAAAGTTCATTTTTACTAACTTACTTTGAAAACAAGGAGACATTTTCTACTACAGAATAGTACAGAAATGCCCAACTGGAAGCTCTCTACAGCCGCTCATTTACACAAAGTGGATATTAATACAAAGTCATAAATAAGTCGATTTCAGTTTATCTCATTCGGCTCCGTGGTTATCTTGTTAAGAGTGTATATATCAGTGTTATTTGGTATTCTCATGCAAACAGATTTAATAATAATCAGAAAAGTACTGTATGTATCATCATATTTCTGACGTGTGTAATGAATGGGGATCTTCTCGCTCCCCCTAGCACCTGGGAGTGGAAAAAGCACCCTTGCAACTGCCTCACGGCATTGCACACATCCGGTACACCCATTCAGGAACCGGCTAACAAGGTCCCGATGGAGTCTTTCACATTATTGTCATGACTGAAAAAACCCCAAAAAGAAGCAGAAGCTAAGAAAAGACTGTTGGAGGAAGAGAGAAAGAGGAAACGGCAGACTGACTGAGCGAGGAGTAAACTTGTGAGCTGCCAAATATCTACACCAAACTGTGGGGGGGGGGGGGGGGGGCTCCAGAGAGAAACCTGCGAGAACAAAAACAAGCAAAGAAACGGCCAAAACTACCCAGCTCCCCTTTAACCCTTGTGTTGTCTTCCCGTCAAAATTAAAAAAACAACACTTTTGTTGACGCTTTTTTATCAATGTTTTTAACTTTTTTTTTTTTCAACAAGTGTGTTTATTAATTTTTAGAGAAGATAATCACACTACAACAAATAATACAGGTGCAACTCAGAACTGACACAGTGAGGCTCATCTTCAATAAAATAAAGAAACATGACAGGGCTGTGACATGTGATAGTTGGCACAGTAAATCCACATTAAAGATCCTTAAAAATCACCTGTTGTCCAAAAGTTAACCTATCGCAGAGTTGGCCTGAAGAGAGAAGCATTTAAGCAAAGACAAGCAGACATATACTTAATACATAGCAATACTCATTTGTTGAAGGTTGACCTACACGGAGAATATGCCTACAATGCTTTCCCCTTCCTTTAAGAAGATCGTAAAAGATCTCTACTTGTTGTCAAAGACGAGATATTTACCCTTTAACGTAAAAAAAAAAAAAAAAAAAAAAAAAAAAAACGTTGACAGTCCTGTAAGCCAGACATTAACACTATTAACACCCCCTCCCATACACACTGTTTGCCTTATTGAGATTATGGTTTGTTTTTAACTTTTTATTACGTTTTTGTCAATTTTTTTCAACACTTTTTGACGCTTTTTTTCAATGTCTGTCAATTTTTTTGTGTTTTCAACACTGTGTAACACTATCTTTTTAACTTCAGTTTCACAGTTATTTTTGGAATTTATGGTCAATACACCTCATTTATAGGAAATTATACCTAATGTTTGAGTTAGAAAAGCAGAAATTAGGAATTATTTCGACTAAAATTAAAGGAATGGATGTTGATGGATAATCACAGACTGGAATATGTCAACTTTTACTCAATATTATTTCAAAACCACTTCAACTTGTTTTTCAAATACTATAAAATTGAATAAGACGCCCCAA
>NC_045750.1:24202541-24202628 GCF_008692095.1 Etheostoma spectabile
AGTAGAGATGTGTACTTGCCAAAGACCGTTGTGTGGAATCACTCATGTTATTTTGGGGAATTAAAAAGAACATTGATATAGGAAAAC
>NC_045750.1:24202638-24203698 GCF_008692095.1 Etheostoma spectabile
TTTGAGCCGAGGACAACATGAGGGTTAAGTATCCTTTAAAAATCAGAGGGTCCATTTTCCATCCTCGACCCTGTCCTGAACTGTAGGACAGGAGCACTCGGTTTTGGAAAAAGTTGCAATGTCCCAATAAGAAAAAGAGATGTAAACAGCACAACTGTGTTCATGTTTTAAAAGATAAGAACTACATTCAACACAGGTCTTATTGTGTTTCTGTGGAACACTGATCAGTGTTATTTCAAAGTTATTTTTAATCTTTGAAGAGAAGTCGTGGTTGGCT
This sequence comes from Etheostoma spectabile, assembly GCF_008692095.1. NCBI lineage: Eukaryota > Metazoa > Chordata > Actinopteri > Perciformes > Percidae > Etheostoma > Etheostoma spectabile. The sequence goes on from NC_045750.1 coordinate 24,202,916, forward strand.
TTGACCTTAAGGTCCTGATGCCTTTACGTGACACCTTTAGCCAGAAAAGGCCAGGATGTTGTCAACACCTTCCTCTCTGACTATATCCACTGTTTGTCAGACAAACAACACTCCAATCAACACCTCACACCTCCAAACGCCGACATTTGCTAATCTTTTGAAAACTGCTTCGTACTCTCCACACGGAGAGGCCTTTTAGCTTTAAGAGTCTGCTATTATCATACTCTTCCTTTCACGCTCACCCTCACACAGCGGTAAAACATCACATCTGTGATCTGTCCTGCACCTGGCTGTTAATGAAGTGTGACTTCTGCCAGATTGTCTGACTCTGGACTATAAGGGTCACTGAATCCCCACAAAGGATTTTCCATTGTAGGTTGGACAATGATGTAGAGACTCCAGAGCGAAAGACTCAATCTTGAAAAAACAAGATTTGCACAAAAACATCCTTTCTCTATGTTACTCTGCTTTGATTGATTGTGTCAGTCAAAAGGCTGTGGATGTCCAATTAGACAACCATCATTATTAAGTATTATTAGAATTTCAATTTAAAGTGACAGCTATGAATCCGTAGGATGTGAGGTGCTGCCGTGGGGGAAAGAGGGAAGCAATTTCAGCCAAAGCTCTTCATAGTGGTCTGGCCCTGACTGACCGTAACCTGGAAAAAGGAGGCCTGTTGATATGTTGTCCAGATGAAGAAAATAACATCATAACAAAGGGTCATAATTAAGATTTTTCAGATACTGAGCGTGTGTGTGTGTGTGTGTGTTTGTGGAGGGGGGG
>NC_045750.1:24203708-24207347 GCF_008692095.1 Etheostoma spectabile
GGGGGGGGGGGGGGGGGGCTCCACACACAGACACACACATATGCACTCAGCCATAACCCAAGTCCAACGACTTGGATTTGTCATTCTTTTTTTATTTTGGATATTCTTCAGATCTCCTTTTACAGCAATTACTTCCACTCAGGAACAACATCTTTTACTTACATAACATTCACACACTCTTATATATATATATATATACATATAAATATATACATATATATTTGGTCAAGTCCACAGGAGAATATGTCCAGATGTCCAAGAATGAGAAGAAGAAGAAAAAAAAAAAATTAACAACCTTGAAGATAAACTATGTAAACAGAACAAACTTAAAACGGATTTGTCATTTTCAGTAATTCAGCTAACTATCTCCAAAATACTGTTTGTGGGTTTATTTATTTTTGTTGGTCTAAAAGTAACATCACATTTGTACCGGAAAGGATTAGGGCCACTGGTGTTTTTCACAACTCAGAATTCCACACAAACACACACACAGGCACACACACACACACACACCTCCCCGTCTCTGCCTACCTACTCGAGGACAGATGAAGCGGACGCCAGGACGCATCAACAGCGGCACCTTTTGACTTCTCCATCCTATGAGGACAGATCAATTCCTCTCCTTCTTGTCTATTACGGATGGCAGTTCAAATGGATATCTACTCCTCCACGTTATCACCCGCGCTGGACATCTGCACAGGTTGTTACATGCTGGTTGTAGGTAAGTTCCAAGCCGTGCGTAAACTTGAGTGAATAATCTGACAAGCTGCTACTGCGGCGCTCTTAAATCTCTGCATCCCTGCTCGGTTCCGTTATATGGAGGTATACTGGATTAGTTTCTTTCCCAGGATATGGAGATTTGTAAAGAGAATCAAAACGCACTAAATTGCACGTTTTCGTAATTCATTTTTACGCACGTTTTTACGCACGTCTCGTTTCGACCTGGCTAAAGTCTCTACCGTCTCTTATTTTCTTGCGATTTCTTCCTAAAAATGTTTAAAAAGTGTTTTTAAATGGATCTGAGAGCCACACCATGTTCATAAATGAATCCTAATAATCACGCTGTGGGGACTGAAGCAGACAACAGTACCAGACCACAATGTCAGCCATTTAATTCAGGGTTTAGGATCAGGGTTAGACATGAAGTGGTCCTGATTAGTGTAAATCAATGTCCTCCAAAGGGACAAAAACAGATGAGTCCACGTGTAAGAGGGCAGCTTTCAACCCCATAGAACACATAACCTTTCCTATACCATATAATGTGTAGTGCTATAATTGACTTAATTGGAGGAATTCAGATATACATTATGACCCTTCATGTGGGCTATAAATAGTGAGCATTAATGGATAATATTCTCTTACTGGTATTTTAACCATAATACTGTATGTATGTATGTATGGATGTATAGCACATTCATTTCCATTTTATTTATGTGCAAATGTAGCTCTCAGCTTCAAAGATTCCTGCAGCGCGCATCTGCTCACATCCTCCCTCAACAGGTTAGCACTCACGTCATCTCACACAGCCATTTGGAGGCAGCATTAGTGGTAATCAGCTGGATGACAAACACCGCAGCCATCCTCCTGCTATTCCGCACATGATGACTGTCTTTATTATAAAGCAGTAAATCCACTGAACAACCAAAGGCGGATATGACAGCGAAATGAAAGACGGATGAAAGGATCTTAGGACAGACACACTTTTTGTGTGAATTGGAGAAACAACTCCCAGACAGCTGAAGCAGAATGAAAAGCCATCATGTGATTAAAACCTCCACATTCCGAAGGGATTTGTTTTCTGTAACGGGCCTGGTTGAACTTTCGCTTCGTGTCTGCGGTTCCTCCCTGCTTATTTCTCTGCTGGCCACCAGAAGGAGTATGTGGCTGATTCTATCTGGCATTAAAACACAAAGACATGATAAATAACTCACATAGCAGTGCTCTTTGTGAACTTTCGTTTCCTTTGGGGCAATGTGACAACATCCAAGATGACATAAAGACATGGTTGGAGACTTTAACAACCATAAGGAGAACATAGTGTGCAGACCATTCATATAATGACAGAAGGGTTAGAAGACAAGCTGATTGGTGACATGGTTTGCTTCAAGGAGGAAAAGCAAGAAGGCTATACTGCTGTAGAATGTGGTGATAGAGCTGTGGTGTGTATTTGTGTGTGAGAGAAGGGGTAGGGGGAAGATGAAAATAATAATGCGATTAAAATAAAGAAGATATGGCTTGCTGGTTTGAGGCATGCTGTACATTACATTCAGATGTTTCACACTTTGTTAGGGCTTTGCCAATGAGTGTCTTTCTGATAGGATTACCTCGTTTGTATTAAAGGATATTCAATACGAGGATTGTTGGCTTATTATAAGGTTGCTGTGAATTAAAAATATTTTTTTTAGTCCCATCACAGGCACAAAAAGTGTCATAATGAGTTTTAAGTCTATGCTTGTACCCTGTGCATACCAATTTCCTCCAAGAGTTGCAAAAAAAAAGAGGTAAAAACAGGCTGTAAGTAAATTATAGATGTGGTGAGAAAAGCAAGGACCTCCCCAGGTTAATTAGTTTTTTTTTAACACCCACCCCACAACACATTAATATAAAATGTGAAATGAATACACCTTGTGCAATTGTGTAAATCTGAATATCTGAATGGAACTTCTAGCGTCAGTATAAGACCTAAACATAGACAGAACTGTTGTCCTCTGCACATGGCAGGGTGAACCTTTATGAACAGTGAAAGTTGTATTTTATGCAACTATTTTACTAAGTAAAGCTGCAATAAAATAACACAAATCTACTAAAAGATTCAGACCCCTCCACCTTTAGCCAAAGGAAACCCTCTCTACCCACTGATCATTTTCACACAGTCCCATAGGTCTAGTATTATCTTCAGTGTCTAGTGATTTGGGCCATTACTGGGTCAGCGTGGCCTGGTTCCAGCCAGGACACTGAATGAATAATGCATCACATATCATATCTCCTTTGTCACAAAGTCACACAGAAGACAGTGAGATACATGCACATGGATGCACACTGCCCTCGTAATATGGTCATTATATGGATAGTATGCAAGGTGGACACGGAGGATTAAAAGAACAGGATGGACTCATCAGAAGAGGCAAAGTCAGCGGACGCCACAGTCTTCTGAACATAGTCATCATGCTGGGAAATCCAGAGAGTTGTGTGGAGCTGCTAGTCTTAATTAGCTTCGTAGCAACTCGTTTGGCTTGAATGTCACGGACGGACGTCAAAAAGTTACACACCGGTGTGTTTTTTGTTGTGTCTCCCTCCTTTCTGTATTTCCTCGCAAGGAAGGATTGTGGAAAAGGTGCACCGTGCCTTCTTCAGTACGTGTTCTGCACTTTTCTGTATATTGTCATCTAGATCAGGGGTCTTCAACGTTTTCCAGGCCAAGGACCCCCAAACTGATGGCGAGATGGAGCGGGGACCCCCTAATTATATATATTGTATAAAATTGTGGTATATCAAACTGGTCCTATAGTACCATGTGTGCATTGATGACTGAAAGACATCTTCTGCCTCCATTTATCAGTTTACTACAGTGTGTTGAGTTTGTGTTAATGTGTATTTAAAGACATTTCAATTAGTGGAAAAAATTGCAGGGGGGGGAAT
>NC_045750.1:24207357-24207654 GCF_008692095.1 Etheostoma spectabile
GTCTAATCAACCAAAACTTTCGCGACCCCCATGCAGTACCTCCGCGGACCCCCTAGAAGAAGTCGTCACGTACCATAGCTTTAAGCTGAAGACTAAGTGAAGGATGCTTGGAGATGATGTCCATCTTTAGCTTTCAACCCCCCATTCTGCATCCTCCACCCCTCCCCCACTGCTCCCTTCTAGTACACCATCTTTCATGTAATCCTTGTCAGTCAATACTATCTGAGACCCTTACTGAGCCCTTTTAGGACTAGGGTGAAAAAATCATCCTTATCTATCTATCTATCTATCTATCTA
>NC_045750.1:24207664-24208465 GCF_008692095.1 Etheostoma spectabile
TATCTATCTATCTATCTATCTATATTACACACTGTATCTGTGCCCTCTTTAGACTCCTCGTGATTATTCTTGGTTATGTTAATGGTTTTTACTGTTGCATTCTGATTCTGCGTGTGGTCTGCTTAAAGGGCCTGAAGCTAACTACTCTGTGTGCGGGCTCCTATTTTTCTGCTAACCTACAAATCAAATCAAATAAAAAGGTATTTAAATAGCACTTTACAGCAATCAGCGGGTATCCAAAGTGCTTAACACTAGAATGAGTAAAATCCCATCATACAATAGAACGAGTGAACATAGAAAACAGTAAAATCAGAAAAGGTTGTAATTGTCACACCACTGCTACATAATAAAAGCCAGTGTAAAACCGATGTAAGGTGTAGAGAACGGGAGGGATGTGTGCACGTCTAGATGTATTTGTTAAAAAGCGAGCAGCAGCATTTTTTACAAGCTGAAGACGTGAGATGGACGTCTGAGTCCGACCAACATAGAGCGCATCACAGTAGTCCAACCTTGAACTAATACTGTGTGTGGATTCCCATTTTTCTGCTAACCTTAAACCAAGTGGTAAGAAATTTGATTTCCTAGACTCAATTAGGGCTAGTGCTTATGGAAGCTTAATGGAGCATTCATTTTAACCTTCCTGGTGTCCTCGGGTCAGATTTGACCCCTTTAAAAAAATGTCTATTTCTGAAATGTGGGTTTCTTTTTAACCAAATTACCAAAAAAAATGGACTGGATTCCTTACAACGCTCTTTGCAAATACAATTGTATCACTTTCATTCCTCTGATCTTAACTATTAG
>NC_045750.1:24208475-24211642 GCF_008692095.1 Etheostoma spectabile
TCATAATTTCTGCTTTTTTAACTCAAATATTATGTATATAAATTAGGTTTATTGACCATGAATTCCAGTGAAAACTAAAACTAAAAGTCTGAAAAACTGACTAAAATGTCAAATATTTGTCCCTTTATGAGCCTGAAGGACAACACACGGGTTAAATAACTACTGTGTGTGTGTGTGCTCCCATTTTTCTGCTTTCCTTAAACCAAGTGGTAAGGAATTTGATTTCCTAGAATCAATTAGGGCTAGTGCTTATGGAAGCTTGATGCAGCATTCATTTTAAGTGAGAATCACATATTCTGAATTTCATAACCTGCTTTTTACTTCCAGTAAAAACACTTTACACCTGCACTTCCATTAATATGATTATCAGCGAGCTGTTAGTTTGGTCTAGATCGGTAACATGCTTCAAGATATGCAAGTGAAGGTTCAATGTTTTGACATTTGTGTTTCATATACTCCATTGATTTGATATCTGTTAATCTATTGTTACAGCTCCGGTTTAGCAAAACAGGATCTTTTAATTGTTTAACCCCCCTGTTGTCCTCGGGGTCAAATTGACCCAATTACAAAATAATTATTTTGGGCCTTTCCACCTCCATTTTATCAGAACTATGACCAAAGGATGTTGTAAAAAGCTTCAAAAATGCAGGAAAAAATTCAACAAAAACATTTATTTTTTAAACCCTGAAAAAAGGGCCCAAACTAAATCGGAAAAATCGCCAAAGGTGACAAAAACTTGTAAAAAAGAAGTGATAAAAAAAATTGGTAAATGTGAGAAAAAACTTGTTAAAACAAACTACAAAAACATAATAAAAAGTGACCAAAAAATGGGGGGAAAAAAACTAAAAAAATCTACAAAAACATTGACAAATGTGTAGGAAAAAAAAAAACTAAATTGTCAAAATTTTGGCCCAGAAAAACACAAAGTTACAGGTCGATGGGAAGACAACACAAGGGTTAAACACCAATTCCCATGTTTAATCTGCATACTGCTTCAGTTTGTTGTCTTTTGTAACACCCAGAAAGCTTTTTTTCCAAGTCGCCAGGTTGGCTCAGTGGTAGAGGAGGCGCACATGTACTGAGAGGTGTATGCCTCAATGAAGAGGTCCAGGGTTTGAATCTGACCTTTTTTATTTTTGGGGGTGGGGGGGTGGCAGTAGCTCAGTCTGCAGGGATTTGGGTCGGGAACCGGAGGGTCGCTGGTTCAAGTCCCCCTATGGACCAAAGTACGGAGTGTGGATCAGTAACCGGAGAGATGCCACTTCCCCTCCTGGGCACTGCCAGGTGCCCTTAAGCAAGGCTCCTCACCCCCGCCCCCCAACCACTCAGGGCGCTGGTCCAGCTGGCAGCCCCCCCACTATGACATCTCTCCATTTGTGCATGTATAGATCCTGAGCATGTGTGTGTATTTCAGGCCTGTGTGTAGAGATTACAAACAAACAGATTGTAATTACCCCACTGGTGATCAATAAACAGTATACATTGAATATATTATTATTAACACTTGTCAATAGTGGTAGTTAACAATCTCTTTTAGTATATTAATTGGTGCTCGTCAGCCTTTTCGAACCCTGAAAATTGAGCTTGTGAGGTGTCAGGAAGGTTTTTCGACTCATTGGGTACACTGACCTGCAGCTGGTTTTTTGCTTTGGGGAAGTCGAAAGAAATGATGCTCAAGTAAAGTTTAAATTGAAAATCTTGCAGCCTTTCACTTGACGAACAGAGAAAGCTATGAGTAGCAGATGTTACACCAAAAGGAAGGGTACACAAACTGTATAAAAGGAGGTGTACAGTAAGTCCCCTGTGTACATTACTTATGGCCATGTGGGCTGAGGTGAAAGTATCTATACATTTTTCAACAGGGCCAGGGTCATTCAGTTCCCCACGTGCTGTCTTTCTCTTCGGAGTCAGACACTGAGGCACGTGTCCTTGTTCTGGAGATGATATTCTTAGATGTGGTGCTCACAGTGAGATCTATTTTCTCTCCCTGTTCCTAAGGTATAACTATATTTTATAGTTAAAAGAATAGAATGCCTTTGTTGTCATTATACACAAGTGCCGTACCTGTACAACGAGATTTAAGCAACCCCTTTACAGTGTCAACACAAAAAAAATATAAAATATAAAATGTAAGTAGTGCAGGAAAAAAAGAGGGGGGGGAATGTGGGTCCTGAGAGCAATTATATACATATATAAAGTATATAGTATAGTAGAGATAAAGGGTTTGTATACACATTATGCAGAAATATAGTTATTGGTGTATCAAAAGTCCTGAGTATTAAATATTGCACAGTAATGAGATTAAATGGTTAAGGATAATAATAAATAAATATTGCACCGTTAACTTAAATGGTGAAATATTAATGATACATTAATAAATATTGCACTGTAATAAGAATAAATGGTTAAATATTAAGTATTGCACTGTGATGAAATTGCACAGAATTCCAGTGTCCTTTTGGGTATTATATATAGTATTGCACAGTAGCAGGGAGAAGAAAGTCCAGGGGTCGGGGGAACGAGGGGGGGGTAGGCTATGAAGTGAAGTCAGTGCATGGTGAGTTCAGGGTGGTTTGGCCTTTGGGAAGAAACTGTTGAGTCTGTTAGTCCGTGCTCTGTCACCTGTAGCGCCGTCCTGAAGGCAACGGTCAAACAGATCAGATCGGGGGGGGGGGGGGGGGGAGCTGTCCTTGATGATGTTCTCTGCTGCTGGAGCCGCGGGAGGAGTAGAGGTCCATCAGGGAGGGGAGAGGGCAGCCAATGATCTTCTGTGCTGACTTTACAACCCTCTGCAGCCTCTCCCTGTCTGCCGCGGTGCAGCTGCCGTGCCAGACTGGGATGCAGTACGTCAGCAGGCTCTCCATGGACGAGCTGTAGAAGGTCAGCAGCAGGTTGGAGTCCTGGTTCCTGAGGACCCTCAGGAAGTGTAGTCGCTGCTGGGCCTCCTTGATGACCGCTGTGGTGTTGTCTGTCCAGGAGATGTCAGCGGAGATGAGGACGCCGAGAAAGCGGAAGGTGTGGACCCTCTCCACGCACTCGCCATTGATGTCCAGGGGAGCCGGGTCGGTGCAGTTTTTCCTGGAGTCGACAATGATCTCCTTGGTTTTCTTGGTGTTCAGGGCCAGGTTGATCTCTGAGCACCAGGCTGCCAAGTTCAGGACCTCCTC
>NC_045750.1:24211652-24212255 GCF_008692095.1 Etheostoma spectabile
GCCTCGTCTCCCTTTGAGATGAGTCCGACCACTGTGGTCCATCCATCCATCCATCCATCTTCGACCGCTTATCCGGTATCGGGTCGCGGGGGCAGCAGCTCCAGCAGGGTACCCCAAACTTCCCTTTCCCGAGCCACATCAACCAGCTCCGACTGGGGGATCCCGAGGCGTTCCCAGGCCAGGTTGGAGATATAATCTCGCCACCTAGACCTGGGTCTTCCCCGAGGCCTCCTCCCAGCTGGAGGTGTCGTCAGCAAACTTGACAATGAGGTTTTTGCTGTGGGCCGGACTGCAGTCCTGAGTGTAGAGACAGTACAGAAGGCGGCTCAGCACACATTCCTGTGGGGTGCCGGTACTCAACGTGCAAGTGGAGTAGAGGTGGGGGCCCATTCTCACCGTCTGGTGCCAATTGGTGAGAAAGTTCTTTATCCAGGTACATGTGGAAGGGGGGAGGCCGAGAGTGATCAGTTTGGAGATGAGAATTTCCGGGAGGATTGTGTTGAAAGCGGAGCTGTGATCCACAAAGAGCCTTCGGACGTAGCTCTGCTGCTGCTCCAGGTGGCTCAGCGCAGAGGGGAGAGCTACGGCGATGGCATCCTCTGT
>NC_045750.1:24212265-24213183 GCF_008692095.1 Etheostoma spectabile
GCGCGGTATGCAAACTGATAGGGGTCCGGCTCTGGGGGGAGGTAGTCCTTGATATGTTGGAGAACTCTCCAGTCTCTGGAAGCACTTCCTGATTATCGGGGTGAGCGCCAGGACGGTCATCATTTAGGCTGGTGGTGGGAGACTTCTTCAGCACTGGGATGATTGTGGCTGATTTTAGGCAGGGCGGGATGGCTGCCTGGGCCAGGAAGAGGTTAAAGATCCTGGTTAAGATGCGAGCTGGTGAGCGCACGCCCTCAGCACCTTGCCAGGTACTCCGCCTGGACCGGCAGCTTTCCTTGGGTTCACTGCCAGGTGTACACGTCCGACGTTGTGCTCCTTTACGGTGAATGGGGTGGTAAAGAAACCAGATGTGGATGGGTGCAGGGCTGGGGTGGAGTTAAGGGTCTTTATCCAGACCTGTTCATCTCCTCTAAGCTATAAAAATGACTGTTATTGGCTCCCAGGCAACCTCCATGCTGTTTGTTGGACTTTCCCCCACCCTTGGGTACATTACACACATGACCGCTCTGTACCCTTTTTACACACTTAAACATAATATTTGATCAATGTGTTTCCAGTCTGTGTTTCTGCTTGTCCAGAAGGAATACATCCTGGTTTTTTTGTTTTTGTTGGATGCAATTGATCAAGGTGATCTGTGTCCAAAACAAACAGAGGACTTGGTTCATTCATGAATGTCATTAGCCTGTCCCATGAACGAGAAATAACGATGTTATATCTCCACTGGTAATAGCTCAAATCTAATCTATTTAACCCTCGTGTTGTCTTCCCATCAAAATTGTTTTTAACTTTTTCTTACATATTTTTCCCTTTTTTTCAACACTTTCGACACTTTTTTTCAATGTTTGTCACTTTATTTTGACATTTTCAACACTACGTAACACTAACTTATTAACTTTA
>NC_045750.1:24213193-24221067 GCF_008692095.1 Etheostoma spectabile
TATTTTTGGAATTTATGGTCAATAAACCTAATTTATAGGAAATCATACATAATGTTTGAGTAAGAAAAGCAGAAATTAGGAATTATTTAGACTAAAATTAAAGGAATGGATGTTGATGGATAATCACAGACTGGAATATGTCAACTTTTACTCAATATTTCTAAATGCTATAAAATTGAATAGGACACCCCAAAATGAATGAAAGTAGAGATTTGTACTTGCCAAAGAGCGTTGTGTGGAATCAATCATGTTATTTTGGGGAATTATAATTGGGTAGTTAAAAAGAGCATTGATATACTGTAGGCAAATGGGTCCATTTGACCCGAGGACAATAAGAGATAAGCAGTGTGACAGAGGTTCTGTTTTATTTTGTGCCTAGTAAATTGTCTCCTAAGTTTTCGCCATACGGGACAGCATTAGCCAACACAGAGCAGGGATCTGATAACATGCCCAAAAAAGAAAGCGGAAGTACACCTGAATCTATTCTCTCTGTCTCCCCTCTGTCAGCTGTGCTCTCCATTGTGGGAAACGTGCTGGTCCTCGTCGTGGCGGCCAAGAGGTCATCGAGGATGAAAGCGCCGGAGCTGCTAAACGTGAACCTGGCAGTGACAGACCTGGGAGCAGCTGTCACCATGTACCCCCTGGCGGCGGCCTCTGCCTGGAACCACCACTGGCTCGGGGGAGACGCTACCTGCGTCTATTACGGCCTGATCGGGTTCTTCTTCGGCGTCGCCAGCATCATGAACCTAACCTTATTGGCTATAGTGCGCTTCACTGTGTCCATCAATATGAAATCACCCAGTGAGTACCTCAGGGCTCCAAAAGCCTCATAAGATTACTACCTGGTATTTTCAGACTTATCATTTGGAGAACATAATCCCAATGCACATTTCATGCAGCAACTTTCAACCCCTGTTAACTTAGGGTTCTATGCTCCAGGAGACAATGCCATCATTATTCTATGAGTGATTCATCTGGTGGCAAAGGATTCTAGTATTGATGAAACCTTTGCAATATACTTTGAATGCAAGATGGAAATTGGCTCCTCTTACTTAATATTTTCAACAAAGAATGTCTATGTTGCATTTCTTGTTTTTTTTAACAGTGAGAAAATTGAGCAGCTTGTTAGGGACCTATGGCAGTTATTTAGTTTCATTAGCAGCATGATAATACCAATAACCAATTCTCATATCTGTCCAGTAAATATACAGCTATGGTCAGCTGCTAGTGAGCTGGAAATGGGAAATATGTTGGACGTTTTCTATGAATTGAAGTATATGACGTGTTGATTAGTGAGGTTTAGAGGTGGTGGCACATTTTGTTACCTTTGAATTTGACTACAATATGCCTTTTGCACTCACTCACTCTCTCTCTCTCATAAATAACATAACTAACATATAAAAACATCTACAATTTCCAAGCACAGACATGGCGACTAAGTTCAATCAACCCACATGTATTTGTCACGTGAAATCATACAAAATTGCATTAACCCCGGGGGTGTCTCCGGTAACTTCTACCTGACTTCAACAGGGAGAAAGGTCTGTGGAAATAAGTCAGAGTGGGATTTCCCCCTTTCTGGTCTATATGTCCGTGCCTCTGCTGAATTATTTTAATTCCTTTATGAATAATTTATATTTTACTACTATTTATGCCTCTGCTGAATTTTTTTAAATTGCCCGTTTCTCTGGATTTAAAGTGCCTCCTAGACCTCCTGTCAGTGTACACAGTTTTCATAGCAGTCAGTCAGCTCAGTCTGGTTTTATATCAGTGTGTTTCTATTTCTATTACAGTATTTGGGTGCTCTCGGATCAATGCAGTCAACATGTAATTTTGGGAAACATAGGAATACAGCGTCTCTCTTTTGCAGGAATTGTAAGCTGCTTCAGATTGTGCTAAAATAAAGCACCCCCTATCTATAATGTACAGCGTGGTTAACCAACAAAAAAACAAAACAAGAAAACCTTTCTTTTTTTTCTCTGCAGATGAGAAAATCAGCTTCAAGAACGTGAAGATCCTGTGCATGTGGACCTGGCTGTACGCTCTGATCTGGGCTCTGTTCCCCATTCTGGGCTGGGGACGGTACGGCCCGGAGCCCTTCGGCCTGTCCTGCTCTCTTGCCTGGGGACAAATGAAACACGAGGGCTTCTCTATGGTCATCGCCATGTTCTCCTTCAACCTGATCATGCCTTGTGTCATCATCATCTGCTGTTACTTTGGCATCGCCATCAAGCTCTATCTGGCCTACAATAAGTCAATGAACAGCAACCGAGTCCTTAATATTGTCAAGCTCCAACGAAGGCTGTTAATGGTGAGTTACTCTTACTGATGAGAAAGCTCTATTGTTATAGTTCAGTCAGAACCACTTTCTTTATGTACCGAGAACCTATTAGCATAAGTAAGTAATTAGCATTGAGTTTTCTTTCGCATGATGAGGTTTGTTATTTCAAACAAATTGCAAACTGCATTGAATCATTATTGTGAGCGTGTATAAGTCATTACCCCAGTAATTTAGGCCGTAACATTGACTTACCTGTCGAAAAGAAAGCCGATGTCTCCCCTCGTCTTTTGAATTTGCCTTTTTAGGGGACGATGCTCCATTATGAACTAAAGTGCAGTGCACGCCTCTCATTGACCTCCTTCTCCGTTTCAGCTGGTTTCAGTCACGCGATGCTGGCTCTGAACAAAAACATATTGCTAGTGATATATGTCGCATTCAGCGATTATAGTGTTTCAAAATGGCATAATGACATGGAAGCCTCCTTGGACTTACCCATCCATTCATCCCTCCATCTTCCATCCGTCTTCGTCCACTTATCTGGGCTCGGGTCGCAGGGGCAGCAGCTCCAGCAGGGGACCCCAAACTTCCCTTTCCCGAGCCACATCAACCAGCTCCGACTGGGGGATCTTGAGGCGTTCCCAGGCCAGGTTGGAGATATAATCTCTCCACCTAGTCCTGGGTCTTCCTCGAAGCCTCCTCCCAGCTGGACGTGCCTGGAACACCTCCCTAGGGAGGCCCCCAGGAGGCATCCTTACCAGATCCCAAACCACCTCAACTGGCTCCTTTTGATTTGAAGGAGCAGCGGCTCTACTCCGAGCTCCTCACCCTATCTCTAAAGGAGACGCCAGCCCCCCCCCCCCCCCCCCCCCCCCCTCCTCCTGAGGAAACCCATTTCGGCCGCTTGTACCTTGGATCTCGTTCTTTCAGTCATGACCTTACCTGCCCAATGCAAATACAGTTAAGAAATTCTTCCCTTACGAGGATAAGTCAGATCATTGGCACAGGTCATTTTACACCAATGAGGACAAATTTATGAATGAAGACATTGGTTTTAACTAATAAAATACTTAAAACACTAGTGTACCTTTAAGTCAGACAACATAAAGATAGGAGATGGGTTGCAAGTGCTAGCAAAGATACAAGGTAGGGTGGGAAAAGCAGTCCAAAATCCAATCATATGCATAGTATCTAATGATTTGTAACTTCAATCACGTTCTGAACAAATTAACCACTGTGGATGCAAAGGGGGTTTACACTACACTGTGGTCATGAGTTGGAGTGAACTTTGGAAGGGATGTTTAGGCGGCTTTCTTTCGACACATCCAGCATTGTTGTTCAGACACCACATATGCTTAGGAGGGAATCAGCTGAGCCATCAGCTGGTGTGCTGGCTGAGGGACTGTCAGCTAGGAGCTGAGATAATGCTAATGCTATGCTTCATGTTTGAGGACTCGCATGAAGCCCCGTTCCCTTGGGGACTTCAAAACTGAATTAATAATGATTATATGGACAGGGGTCTGTTAAGGATGATTAAATGGGCATTGTGAAATAGCATCTTGTTCAATATTGCATATGCATGAGCAAACTTTGCTACATTGAAAATGTTGCTATACTGTACAGCAGTACAGGTACCTGGTATAAAACAGACTGGTTACTCTTTTTATGTAGCCCAGAGACCTGCAGACACCTGTCAAATGTTGGATAGCCTAACTGGAGGCCATTAATTATTGTTTGGATAGGATAATTAACAAGGATAATACAGGTATACATTGTTTTCATAAGAATGGCAACAGATGTAAGGGTGTCTTATCTATTGAAGCTAACATCCCAAACTAAACAAACAAATGGATAAAACATGCAAACCAAGTCTGTTTCAAATTTTACTTGGGACACACAGACCTGTAGTGTACAGTGGGGTTCGAAAGTTTGGGCACCCCAGGTCAAAATTTGTATTTATGTCCATAAAGAAGCCAAGAAAAGATGGGGAAAAAAATCTCCAAAAGGCATCAAATGACAGATTAGACATTTGCATTATACGTCACAAAAAGTTAGATTTTATTTCCATCATTTACACTTTCAAAATAACAGAAAACAAAAAAATGGCGTCTTTTCTTGGTCTTCCAGCTCTTGCTTCAACTTCCACTGTTCCTGATGACGGCCATTTCTTAATTACATTCCGAACAGAGGATGTTGGCATCTGAAAACTTCTTATAGTCTTTTCCTGCTTTGTGAGCGTCAACTATTTTCAGTTTCAGTTTTCTAGGCAACTGCTTAGAAGAACCCATGGTGCTGATTGTTGGGGGGGGGGGTCAGATGAGTCCGGGCATGCTTATGCAATCCTTAAGATTGACATCACCTGGTCTTTCCAACGATGATTGAGAACAATCCATGATTGAGGTCTCAGCTTTCCAAAGGGGTGGGGGGGAGATGCATGCTAGAATCTCTGCAGGGTGCCCAAACTTTTGCAGACGCCATTTTTTTGTTTTGTGTTATTTTGAAAGTGTAAGTGATGGAAATAAAATCTAACTTTTGTGACATATTATACAAATGTCTAATCTGTGATTTAATGCCTTTTGGAGATTGTTCCATCTTTTCTTGGCTTCTTTATGCACATTAATAATAAATTTTACCTGGGGTGCTCAAACTTTCGAACCCCACTGTACATATTGCCAGTTCCATATTGGTGGACAGGTTTTTATTTTTGGGGGCTTTTCCCTTTATTATAGTGACAGTGGATAGACATGAAAGGCGGAGAGAGATGGGGGGGTGACACGCAGCAAAAGGTCGCAGGTCGGATTCTAACCCGGGCCGCTGCAGGACTCAGCCTAAATGGGGCGAACGCTCTGACTGGTGATCCAGAGGCCACCCCGACAGGGTTTCATTTTCCCATCTTTTTAACTTTTTGCTGACTCTATTCTCCTGTTCTGTTGCAGATCGCTGTGCTTGTCAGCTTAGGCTTCATAGTTTCCTGGGCGCCCTACGGAATAGTGAGCCTATGGTCTCTTTTCAGCGACAGTAGCACCATCCCACCTGAAGTCAGCCTCCTGCCGTGCATGTTTGCAAAGGGCTCCACTGCGTACAACCCCCTCATCTACTACATCTTTAGCCAGGGCTTCAAAAGAGAGGTGAAGCAGCTGTGCTGGTGTTGCCGCAGATCTAACCCATGCCACATCTCCAACAACATCAATGACAACAAAATGTGTATGGTCGATGTTGATGTTACGTCCAGAGCACAAGCGACGTTCAGTTTGGAGGAGATCGAGGAGTAAACGACAGTGACTTGGGGTTGAATGGATTTTTTTGGGGATATAAGAAGACGGACTTTTGTGCAATTAAATGTGGAGGAAAAACATGTAATCTCATAATGTGTTATCTCACAAACATTATGAGGATAGACAAACACATGTAGGAAAATGCTGGCCTTTAATGTGCGATTAATGAGAAGGTATGTTTGCACAATATGTTAAATGCTGTGAAAGGTCAGCCAATTAAGCAATTCTTAGAGTTAATTCTATGTTTACAGGTGGCTAAACCCTAAAACCCTTGTAACCCAGAAATGAAGGCCTACTCCCTGTTGAGTAACAGCCAGATGTGACAGATTTTTATTATTTAAAATCTCGAGAATCATTCCGGTCTCCCTCATTTATGATGCGTGATCATTAATGATGCAGAGATACAAGACACATGAAATATAAAGCACAGAACAAACAAATGATACTCAATTAAAAAATGAGTTGCACACAGAAGGGAAGTGACCTGAAATAAGAGTCTTAGAGTAACAGTAAGAGTCAGATTCAGAGTTAACCTGTGGGACATGAGGCATAAGGCAAATTGGTAAGCAAATTATCCAGTTCTGCATGGATGCTATATATGGTGGTGACAGTCCAATGACAGATTTATGGATAAAAAAAACATACAAATGTTTTTTCACGCCAGACTTTGTCATTCAGTGGTGAGTGTGATGGGGGTCTACTGTAATGAATCTGAGGGCCGAGTGATAAACTGAGTCCAGGGGCGTGAGAGTGAAAGCAGAAACACATCTATAGCTTATGTCACCATAATCCCTATTAAAAAGACAAATACAGTACACAAATCATCTCTCTATCATCTCTAACCTTGGCCTTTGGAATTAAAATATCCCTACATCATCACATACCCTTCACCACACCTAGAGATTGGATTTAAAAAAAGAAAATGTATTAAGTAAATAGGAGTCAAATACAAATTATTTAAAAGTGAATTCAAATAATTCAGCAGAGGCAGGGATATATACACCAGAAAGGGGGAAATGCAACGCATCCCCCCCCTGGAAAAATCACACTCTGAGCTATATTCACAGACCTTTCTCCCTAGAAGATACCGGAGACACCAGGCTGGCATCAGTGTGCAATCAATTTTCAAATCACCAAGGTGTTAATAGCTTTGATTTCACTGGAAAGTCCCATGATAGTTTATAACCATCTGCGACTGCACCAATTTGTCCATGTTCAAATCACGAGTCAAAGCTCACCTTTTTACTGCTGCTTTCAATGTTTGATGTATGTGTGGATTTTTTTTTTTAAGTGTCTGATAAGTGCTCTATAAATGAAACACATCATTAATTTGTTACTATACACGCTTCTGCCTAACAGGGCAGCGTTCGTCTTGTTTATCTCAGGGAATATTCTTTTCGCCTATATCTACCTGCAATTTCCTTTTCAATAAGCTGTTCTGAATGGCAAACACTGATACAAATAGCTTTCAGTTATGAGTAGCTTTTTTTTAAAAAATTTTTATTGCCTCTTGTATCTAACTTTGACAGTGTTGAATTGTCTAGAATTTGTGAATGTAGAGTTAGGAACATTGCATTTTTGTGTGCCTAATCCATTGGTCATGTTTAAAAAATAAACTGAATACAATAAAGTGGTGGACATTGAATTCCCTAGAATATCACGTCACACTTTCAATGTGCACAAAAAATGCCGTTCTTCCTGCGCTGGCTCCCTAATAAATAAATAAATAAATAATCAATCATGCCAATTTTAAGAACTCCCTGTCATAATATATCCAATAGAGCTGAGATGCTGCCCCACCAACTAGTAACATTATTAGCAACAAGACGCTAGCGGCTCCATGAGGCTGCTGTGAGCACAGCACGGCTTAGAGACATGCGCTAAAGGCTGCATGCTAACATGCTCACAATGACTACAGCTGGTCTTCAGTAACAGGTGTCATGTTTTCTATGTTTACCATCAGTAGCTGATGGGTCTGTCATTAGTTTTACGGGTATTTGGTATATTGGCTGGATGTTAAATATGAAACCGTAACTTAAAATATATCAAATCAGTTCTTCTGGGTTATACGACGACATATGTGAAAACTAAATTATTTGTGACTCCAGCTGTGTGGCATCATAAATACATGAAATATCCTCAAGTGAGGTAACTTAACCATTGTATCGTCTTCACTTTCGGGACTTCTGGCTTATTTGGGGTTTTAAAAACAACTCTGAAATAAAATTTTACTTCACAATCTATTAAATATTGTCTCTATCTCAATTTGAAACAATTGAGATAACATATATGTTAAGGGAATGCAATCAGTCTCTACTAGA
>NC_045750.1:24221077-24224244 GCF_008692095.1 Etheostoma spectabile
ATTAAAAATGGAAGTGGGATTCATTTTTTGTCATGAGGTTATAATTCATGGAAAAAATCTACTATGTGATCATTCTTATCTTTGAAAAAGTGGTCATAACCAGAATAATTTTCTGAATTGAGTCCGGAATACATGTTTATCACAAAAAATAAGGAAAGGCCGTTGATTTTTAGGTAGAACAAATGCAACTTGGACCATTTTTCTTCGTCTAAAAATATTGAAATGGGTCAATTTGACCCGAATACGATACAAGGGTTAAGTCAGCGTCTGTTGGGGCTGAGCTGAGGACTGCAAGTTACAAATCCAGTAAATAAAAAAAAATCAGGGGATGTGACATTAGAAGTGAGCTTACCAGACGGGGCTAGCCTGCTCCTCAGCGCTGCTATCGGCTCGAGGCTACTTTACATTAGCAGCTGCTAGCATCACACCTGAATCTCACGTCAAGTTGGTGTAGAAAACAAAAAGGAGAATGCATAGAATAAAAATGAAAATATTGCTGGTCCAACAATTGCTAAATCTGTGTTATTCTAGGATCATCAAAGTTATTATAATAATCCCGAGGGGGGCATGAATGACTCTACCAAATGTCACAGCAATCATTATAATAGCACAATTCAACATTGTTGTATACATTTGGAATTAAGTATAGTAAACTGAAGGGGCTGCACTGAAAAATGAGCACAGTCTGTGAAAGTAGCATACTGTCCTTCTGATGTTTTCATTCAAATGTGTTTCAACCCAGTAATAACCAGCTGAAAACAGAACTTACTGTGCTCGTTATTGCTGCAGCGGTCACAGTCTAACAAGTCCACGTGCTCCACCTCCATCAAGCCAATTACTGCAATTTACTGTCAGAACAATGTCAAAACAAATCATCCTCCCAATTTTCAGATCTCTGCCAATTGCGGTGGGTTTGAGATACTGCGATTCAGATAAAAGAGTTGACCTTTACCTTACCGGTGTTAAAAAAAATATTGAATTTACCATCTTCTTCATTTCCAAAAGTGATTATCTCAGAAAAAAAGGTGTTGCAATTCACACTTTACACACATTTCCAAAGTTCATGTAATTTATTTAGACCAAAGAGCGCAGTGTAAAGTACAAAAATACTATTTCCAAATAAATTGTGATCACTGTTCCGTGGTTTTATTTTCAAACTGATGCAAGAATTAAACATGATGTCAGAGATCAAGACAACAGAAGGCCACTTTCAAGATGACACTATCTAACATAAAACCCAGGGTTTTTGATTTGAATTTCTACCCCTCCATTTCCACCGCACTAGCACTCATAACATCCTGCTACGTAATTGAAAATTAAAACACACATTTCACAATAAAAGCATAACATTTCGATTTTATAGTGCTGTGACGTAAGGTTTTTTATGCTCATCTCAAGCCAATGTTTTATATGGTATTGTGTTATGTTTAACATATCCTAATTATGTGACCAGGTTAGCTCAGTTGGTAGAGCGGGCGCATGTATACAGAGGTTTACTCCTCGACGCAGCGGCCACAGGTTCGACTCCAACCTGCATGTCATTCCTCTTTTCATGTCTTCAGCTGTCCTGTGGAATTAAAGGCCTTAAATGCCTCAAAAATATATCCTTATTAGCTGAAATGTAGGGATGTATTGTTGGTTAAGAGTGGGATAAAGTCTTAATATAGTTTAATTTGAGTTAATTTTATAGTATTGACCAAGAAGCATTCCCCATTCATATTCTTGAACTCCTAGGATATTAATAATGCTGTAACCACTGCATTTCACACACAGGCATGCTGTCAGGGTGACATCACCAATTATCTGACTGAAGAAGTTATGTGGGAGAGATTTTTTTACTAGATTGCGTGGATAAATGTTCACTTTTTTTCTTTGTGAAGTTACAGGACGGAAAATGGCAAACTGTGAGAACAGTATAAATCTTATTTCACATACTAAGAACGCAATGTCAATACAATCATGTCTGTCCAACAGGTTTTTAATCATTTTGACTGCTGAACATGCCGTGTTCTCACAGCGGGAAATCTGTGTGGGTTCCCACTGGCTTTTGTTGTTGATACAACATAAATAGACAAGTTGTTCAAGTTGTACTTTGAGTTCACATGACCTGCCGGATTTTTTCCAAGCTCCTTTCAATGCTGTCAACAACCTCCACAGCAGCTTGTGGGATTCTGGTTCCTGGGCCGAAGATGGCGCACACGCCGCTCTGATACAAGAACTCGTAGTCCTGCATACACACAGAGGTGGAACTCAGTTTATGTGAACTGCAGTGAATGACTTTATTCATGGAGTGAAGTTAGAAGTATCACCAAAAGGAAAGAGACTAAATGTATTTTGAAGACAAACACTAAGACTGACAAGAACAGGATGACAGGAAATGACACTGCACTGCATGCAAGCAAGGAAGCCCTATTGTGTGGTCATGATGATCGCAACAGATTAATTCTATCTCCACATTATGCCAGGAATATGATTTTAAACCTGATAAATTATGGTGTGTTTCCTGGCTTTAAGTATGCCAGCAGTCAAGTAAAATTTATGGATGAATTTTCTTTATTTTTGGATTCTTGGTTCAGATGGAGGCATGCGTGAAAAACCCATTTTTCTTCAAGAATTCAAGGTGTTACCTTGAATTCTTGAAGGAGTGATTGATGGGGTCAAGTATTCCTTTGAGGGGCTTGTGTCGGAAGAGCAAATACAAAGAGAAAATATAGAGACAATAAAAGAGAAACAAAGCAAGATGGATGTCTACTAAATGTCACATAACAGGACGTCAAAAAATGAAGGAGGGGGAATTCTCACGGTTTGAGATTAGATAATCATCAAAATCAAAAGGTTACCTGTGGTGGGATGACGCCGCCACAGATGACCAGGATATCTGGCCTGTTGAGCTTCCGTAGTTCCTTGAGGAGCTCCGGGACCAGGGTCCTGTGTCCTGCGGCGAGCGTGCTGACCCCGACACAGTGTACGTCTGCATCGACCGCCTGCTGGGCGACCTCAAGGGGAGTCTGCTCAGCCAAGTGTCAGACATGGAAAAAATACAGAAAACACCACGCTGAGTGAGTTGTACGAAACATGAAACACAAAGAAAAAAATACTACATAATCTGGTGCAATAAAACTACAAATTTTTCATGTCATCTACTTTGCATGACTTTTTTTTTTTTT
>NC_045750.1:24224254-24246331 GCF_008692095.1 Etheostoma spectabile
TTTGCAGTAACATACGGATGTAAGCTGTACTACTGGAAGCCATCACAGAAAAGACTGGTCCATCCTGAAGAGCTTCAGGACAGGGGAGTCGTCAGGATGTTAGACATTACATTGATTCAGTCATATGATATCCAGCATTGGAATCTAAGTTCAACTGGGGTGAATAGGAACAGAAAAAACAATTGACTGTGTCATTGTAGCATGTAATTAAGCTACAATGAAACACTGCCAATTATTCAACATGTCCCTACCTCTTATACGTATGTGAAAACCAAAGTCATGCATTCTGGGGTCAGAGAGGGGGCCTTGGCTGTGCTAGTTTAGCTCAGGTACGCCCCTTTGTATCTTGGCAACACTATGAAGTGTTATATGGAGAGGTGAGCCTCTCCATATGTCTTGCCATCTTAGGTCAGAGTACATTTTAATGTCCCATATGACATCATCAAATGGGGTTATGTTTTTTGGATGGTGTTAAATTAATTACACTAAAAAGGTTTTATTGTACTTTAACACAGAAAATAAAAGCAATCAAACTGCTTACAGACCTGTCTTACAGCAATATTTGAACTAGTCATAGCAGGGAAAGCACAGGTGCAACTAATAAGATTAACAGTGCCTTTGTTCCATTTGAGTGAGCCTGTAAGCTCCTAGGGGGTAAGCGAGCCTCTGTAAAGCTTATTCCTACGGAGCCATTCGGTTGCTAACAAACCCTCACCTGCCGTTAGCATTCCATTGACTGCCATTCATGTTGGCGTCACGTTGACGGTGAATAACTTTACACCTGAAGCGTTTAAAGACTCTATTTCTGGAGCCAATGTATGTTGTAGCATCAAAACCTCATATCTTCTGTAGGTCACTCTCAATAAACTAAAGCTAAAATATTTAAGACAATTTCTATCTTACTCCCTACCTTTGATGATTACTATATGTTTTAACTTCAATTTAGGGCACTTACAATTACTTGACATCTTAGTCATTGACCTACACTGTTTAAATGCATGTCATATGCATGTATTTTACTCCATTCTGCCATCTGACACTGACCTGAAACAGCGGCCCGATGTCCACATCAAAGCCCAGGTCAGCAAACCCTGTGGCGATGACTTTGGCACCCCTGTCGTGACCATCCTGCCCCATCTTTGCCACCAGCAGTCGAGGGTTCCTGCCCTCTTGCTTCTTAAAATCCGCAACTCTGAGATTTGAAAAACAAATTCATAATAATAACCTTTATTTATAGAGCACTTTTAAATATCCAGTTTTAAGTGCTCCAGAAGGCAGGACAATGTAAACACACATGTCATAAATTAATTTGGTTTTTAAAAGAAAAGAGGTACAAAAGAAGTTGGTGTATAAAAACCTTACAGTGTAAGAGAAAACATTTCAAAACTCGAGTAAAATAAGGAAAAGGGATGGTTTGGAGGAATTTCACCCTAGGGTCCTTTGCACCATCACCTCAAGCCATACACTATGTTGGTTTTTATTGGTTTTTATACACCAAATTGTTTTGTATCTGTTTTCTTTTAAAACCGAATGAATTTATGACCTGTTTGTGTTCATTTGTTCACTGTCTCAGTAGACCTGCTTTACCTGGGCAGATCATCCCATTTAGTTTTTGGCCAGGCCATAGACAAAACAGACAAAAGAAGTCTGCCCAAGGATCTCAATTACCCCCAATTTCCACAGGATGCAGAGCACCTTTAAATTAACTCAGCATTACAGGGTCTGTGCATCGAAGGAGCAAGCACATCGGCATATTACCAGCAGAAAAATAAAATCGATTGCGTCAAAGGTCCAGGAGTACAAGGACGAAGCACATGTCAGCAGCCGTTAATTGAAAGGTCATTGATAACCTTGGGCAGGGCGGTCTCAGTACTGTGGTACTTCCGGAAACCCACATGAAAGTTGTTGTTGTTATATTCCAGCGCGGAGAGAAATTGCTTGGATTTTGATACAAAAGGGAACTTGGAATTGGTCTATAGTTTTGAGGGAGAAAGGGATCCAGGTTTTTGTTTTTTAAGCAGAGAGTTCAGAAAAGCAGTTTTAAAATAATCTGGAACAAAACCACTAGACAACGAACTGTTACAAACAGAAAGCAAACAGTGCCCGACAGATTTCATCACTTCAAGAGGGCTTAAGGACACACTCACATATAAAACTTTTTCTAAAAGTTTAGTCAAGATAATAGGAATAAACTGGTCAAACTTTTGTTGCAGGTCAGGAACATTGGGGGTAATGGAGGCTCGAACCTTCAACCAATTACACTGTGCATAATTAATATAAAAATGCTAATTCCGTTTATGTTCTACCTATTGTGGGCACCGGCAATCTCTGCATTCTCCCCAAACTCGCTTCGGTAGGCACCGCTCACCATCCTGGTACTGGCCTTGTGTTCACCAAACACTTTCTTCATAGCATCAGTTATTTCACCGACTGAACATCTAAGTACAAAAAGAAGGAGAGAGAGCATATTCCTCAATATGTTTTCACTTTATGTTGATAAATAATGTAAGGCGGCCAATATTCAACTTGTTACACTTCGCAATAGGAATCAATCCCAGGTCTCCCACACTGAAGGCATGTGTCATATCCACTGCACCATCAACAGCCCTTTTATAATCATGCAATATACCAGAAACAGCTCTGAAATTGCTAGCACTAAACCCACCAGACTCCATTTAAAAAAGCAATACTTTAGCGTGTATAGAACCAACATATTTTGTGTGAATTTCCTACTTTTATTTTTTTTGTCGACTTTAAATGAAGTGTACTTCACGCTGCTAAAATGACTGTTTATTTACATGGAAGTCTGTTGGCTTCTGCAAATGCAATTGCGCGGATGTTTTCCTGTTTAAAAAAAGGATCTTACTCTTTAACAGAAAGATCGACCTCCTTAGAAAGCCTTTCCATAATGTTGTCAGACACTTAACACATCAATCTAGACACAAAGAACTAGGAAAATAGCATTCAGGTTAAAAAGAACTGTAGTTACCCTTTAACACATCACCACCACAAGCTTATTAGTGTCTGTGTCACATGGGAGAAAAATGTATTACTCTAGCCTTATTTCCCACAATACCACTGTTCCACTGAGTGTAATAAAATAGCAATGATCAAGTAACTTCTGTGTGATTTGCAAGTCAATTGCTGAATCATTTGTACTTATAAGAAAGCATGAAGCATATTATATTGAGATGGATTCGGGGTCTAATGGAAGTAAAATTGCATGTTATGTTGAAGTGCTGGTTGAAGATCATTGTGTGAGTCGTGCTGTTAAGTAATCTCAGTCATGTGCCAGGGCTTCTCAGCGAGGGGGCTGTGATCAGCATGTGCACTCTGTCAGATCTTTCTTTTCCTTGATGGAGGCCTACCACTATCAGTGTCATAGTCAGTTTATCCACATGTGTCTGGGCCTCATATTCAGGTCAGATAGTACATTTTATATTGTGGGCTATACGAAATAAGACTTAATTTCCCATGTGACCTGCTTTTCATCCCAATATCTTCTTCACCAGTCACTATTAAATAACTTGGTTTTGGTAAGCAGTTTGCTCAAAACTACAGTACAGATTAATAGTGCCTTGCCAATAGATAAAACAGAAATCTAAATTTGGTATTAAGGCAGCTATAAAAAAAAAGAAAAAAAAAAGACATTTAGCAAGCATGAATTACAAAGCTATATTTGTTTCTAGCTAATCTAAGAAATCTTTATATGTTATTAATCCTGCAAGGGAAATTATTGTTGTTTTTAATCTGTTAGAATACTCACTACACACAGGCCTGAAATACACACACATGCTTAGCACCTATACATGCACTGTGGGAGAGATGTCAGAGTGAGAGGGCTGCAGCTGTCAATCAACAGGCGCCCCAAGCTGTTGGGGGTTCAGTGCCTTGCTCAAGAGCACCTGGGCAGTGCCCTGCAGCTGCCAGTCCCCAACCATACTTTGGTCCATATTGGTTAGTATTAGTACTTGAACCAGCGACCCTCCGGTTCCCAAGTGAAATATAATAAACAAAGTTTAGCAAACATTATGACAACTACATCTAATTTTTGATGCTAAAGTCGTGCAGACGTAAGTGTGGTCATTACACATTACAATAAGAGATTTTAGTGACTGTGGGAGTTTTTGACCTGGCTCGTGCTGCCTCCACAGCCAGGGCTAAAAGGTTGCCATCCCCAGTCCGGGCGCACTCCTCAATGGCTGCCAGACACTTCTTCGCTGCCTCTGGGTCCCGACTCTCCCTCACCTACGACAGAACCAGGGAGCAACATGCCATAAACATGGGATATCTGCCCTGCTAGCAACACAAAATTGATATACTTCACTATATACAGTGTAGATGCATGGGTCAACTGGTAAAAATCCTATGGGTGTTTAACCCTTGTAATGTGTTGTGACCCGTGATTTAACTCAGCCCAAAGTACTCATAAAACAATGATTATCATCCAATATTGTTTTTCACCTCATAACTAACATATTTTTTATTCATTTCCATGTACACACTCTTTTAAAAATATCTTTTGGCCCCACGGACCCTTGATCTTAAAATACACCACCACTTAAAAGGTGTTTAAATGTACATATTTCAAATGATGACAATGGATAATTATGTTAACTGAGTATAATAGACAAATATTAAAACACACCTCCAAAATGATTTGCATTTTGGTTTTTATCAAACTAAATATTATTAACCATAGTAAAGTCTGTGGTGTTACGGGTCAAAATTGACCCATATAGATTTAGGTAATGAAAAAGGTAAGTCAAAGATTAAATAACCTAATAATTTCAAGTGTAATTTATTGTTCATGTACATTATAAATTCACAGTATTCGTATATGGGGTTCTTTGTATTCAAGTACAATGGTACAAAGTTAAAAACACATTCTTCACTTTATATATGAAATAGTTTTTTTAGCATTGACTAAAACAGTCACTAAAATAAAATCTTGAGATTATGGAGTAGTCTATAACTTCAAAATACACCTTATATACACGTGTGATGGATTTTGGTACATTTATCGTATTATTTATTTACACGCAGGGGCTTCAAATCCCAAATATCGATATGTGAATTTTCTGGAGAGAATGTTGATATTTTGTGTGTGCGTGTGTTTTATCATTTTAATTCTCAAAGGAACACTAGCCTTCTTCAGTTTGTCAATCTGTTTCTGCCGTACAACACTGTTATCTATGGCCAACACCTCCACAGTCTCCTCTTTTCCCAGACGGTACTTGTTCACCCCGACAATGACTTCTGACCCTGAAGAAGATGGAAAAAAGCATGCATGAATGGGAATCAGCAGGGAAAAATACAAGTAACCACCTAAACACACATTTTGTGAACTTTTCAGGGTGTTACCCAAGGATATCCAATGTAGAAAAGGAACCTTTAGAAAAACAAAAGTGAAGACGTAGAAAACAGACATCTTCAGAAAGGAAAGTATCTCTAAATATTTGAATTATTGATGTTATTCCCCACTACTAACTGTGCAAATATCCTTTACTCTCTTCTGGATAAATCAAAATGTAGGAGCCGTGTAAAAATGATCTGAGAGCCCAACGTGGTCAATCAGAATTCAAGGTCCATCAGAAGTGAAAACAAATGTCAGCAAGAACGATGTACAGTGAGGGTGGATCAGAAAGCCAATGAATATCAATGAGAAGAGGCATCAGGGGGATTATGGAGGAAAGCTCCACAGCCTGTGAAGGTTCTGTTCATTTCCTTGCACTCGTTTCTGTCATCATGGGATTTAACAACATGGCACCATCTTGTGTGAGCTGCTTTCCTATCCATGTTTTGGGGTCTAACAAGGCACGTGTTGGGGTTGAGGGTTCAGTGACAGGATCAGCCTTTTAAAGACCAGAGCTGCAGACCTAGTATTATGCTCCAGTTCAGCTCAATTCAAACTTGAAATAGGGCGCTACTACTGAATGCAGGACACAAGTGAATCCTTGTAATGCTAAAGTTTACCATTATTTCATCATGAATTTAGAAAGTAATCTTATCTGACTCAATGAAAGGCTAACTCCACGCTAAAGCTTTTAAAACACAGAGCATTGACCTTACCGGATTCCAAATTTAAACTGTAGAGCAGAGATCTTCAACAGGGGCTCAGAGTCAATGCAGGGAAGCCTCCAAATTATTGTCAATTTTTGAACGTTTTTTCAAGAATTAAAAAGTCTTAAAAGGTGCCCTGCCACACAAAACCCTTTTCACTTGCATTTCTTTTAAATATGTTAGGTCCACTGTTTTTGGGGTAGAAGAAAAGAGATGTTGCATTGAGAAAATCAACAAAAGCAGGCTTCTCTGACTATGAAGGTACTCTTTAAAAAAGACAAACAAGACCAAGAAAAAGTTGATCTAACACAGTTAGACCTATCATCGCACATTAAGACAATGATATAAATATTTTCATACCAAATCACTCTGACATCTCTCCATCAGTGCATGTATAGATCCTGAGCATGTGTGTGTCTGTAGTTCAGGACTGTGTGTGATTACTAACAAAGTGTGGACACAGAGTGTAAATTGTAATTTCCCCATTGGGGATCAATAAACTGATTGAAAAAAAAAAGATATGTGACCATATCAGGCGTTTCACTTGATACCAAAACTGAAACCTTGACAATTGATTGGAAGCTCTGGTGATTTAAGAGATAGAGAGCTTTTACTGCTTGAGGCAGAGGAAGAAGCTAAAAAGATCAAAGCATGAGAGGCTTAAAGACAAATAACCTTACAATATATTGATACGTTACCTGAGTCAATGCGGGCCTGTCTGCGAGCAGCACATTCCTCAATACGAAGTTTGGGAATGCCCTCCGCCACAGCTCTGGCCATGCCTCCCAGCTCTTCAATTTCTTTTATGAACTATACAAAGGAAAACACAGCTTGTCAAAGAGTAACTCAATGATGGTGGATTACTTCTGTAGACATTTCACTTTGTGTATAATGACATTTAGCTCACAAGACCAGAACTAAAGTTCTCAATAATTAAAGTAATTAGCCCTTTGCTGTATATTTAAATTGAATTTTGGACAAAAAGAAAATGGACAGAGTAAAATAATAATAAACTAAATTAAAACATGACTGATTACTCTGGAAGGAAGTCGAGGCTGTTGCCCATTGGTCCCCATGACAAACCTTCAAAGCTTTATTATAGACGTCATCCGTGAGAGCCTCCATCATGTGTGAGCCCCCCCAGGGATCTGCTACTTTGGGGATGCCCGACTCCTCCTGGATGATGATCTGAGTGTTCCTGGCGATGCGAGCGCTCTTCACTGTGGGCAAGCCCAGAGCTTCATCGAACGAGTTGGTGTGGAGAGACTGGGTCCCCCCGAACACAGCCGCCATGGCCTCGATCACTGTGCGGACCACGTTGTTGTACGGATCCTTAGAGGAGGGTTCACAGGGGAAAGTTCTAATCACCATTTGCTCATTTGACATGTGTGAGTTTCTCTGTACATTTTAAAGGACTTTCAAACTCTGGCTTGTATTTACTTGTTCGGTGAGAGACCAGCCTGAAGTCTGGCAGTGTGTGCGGAGGAGCAGAGACTTGGCGTTCTTAGGCTGAAAGTTCTCTTTAATGAGCGTGGACCACAACCTCCTGCCCGCCCTCAGCTTGGCAATTTCCATGTAGAAATTCATCCCAATACCCCAGAAGAAGGACAACCTGACCAGACAAATGACATGTAGTCCATTATTAAAATGAACCGAAAATTGAAAATGAGAGCAATTCTGCACAAAATAGAAATCAGAGTCCATTTGTAGAAGCAAGCACAACACATCATGACACATCATCACCACAATTAGAGTATCTACAATTAGAATTAGACAGTATTTATGTGAAAAGAACTGATTAAGCTTTGTTTCATTATGCCTTCAGTATCCTAACAACCAGATCCAGTCACAGGCTTCACCCAGTAATGACTTCCACAATTACTGAAAATAGATGGTAGAAAATGGAAGCAAGCAGCCTGTCCAGTGCCAGAGGTTTAAATAAATGGTCATTCCGACAAAAAAAACGCAAAAAAAAACTTAAGTTTAAGTTAAGTTAGTTTAAGGGTGAGACAATGTTCGGGGTACTGCAACCTTTCACATTTAATGGCAGACAATGCAAACTAATATGGTCTTCAATAAGAAGGCAACCCACGTATCTTAGTGTCTCATTTGGGTTACTGCACTAGAGCTTGAATGATAAATTGGCGGATATTATTTCATTGCAGATATCTTGTATTGGTGTATATGATATCTAAAATGGATGGTGCTCCAGGCAGCACCAACAAGTTTATTTTTTAACCGCAAATGTCCTGCTCAGTATATATGATACTATGATTCTAATAAAAAAATACATGTTATGTATATGTTATCCACTCATACAAAAGAAATTCAACCGGTCAATGTGTATGAATACGATTTTAAACTCTCAAACAATGATTAACAGTCTACTTATAAAATGGGAATTCATCATGTGGAATTTCAACACCTGTTTTTTCACGTTTTACAGCATATCAAATAAAATAATGCATATTGCTTAGAGGGAAGGACAACTGATATAGTATGTGGCTTAAGAAAAGATACAAACTTCCAACCTCCAGCCTTTTACTTTCCTGTAGAAGCTTTTCGTCTTGCTCCAAAAACCTAATAAGACCAAAAATAGTCCAAAAGAATGATGTCACAGTCACAATTTTAACACTACGGGACCTATTCTAACGATCTAAGCGTGTGGTGTGAAGCGCATGGCACAGGTGCGTTTAGGGCGTGTCCAAATCCACTTTTGCTAGGGTCCGTGTGCAGGGCGCACGGTTCAAAAGGGTTGTACTTAGTGTCTTCATTACGTCAGGCGTGTTTTGGGTTGTACCATGCAATAAGAGTGTCATCTAACATTCCCTTTGAAAGCAGACACGTTTGTACCTTGGCACATTGCTATCATGATGGTACACTTGCAACATAATGTTTTTATTATTATCTTTTGCATGTGTTTGTGAGCGGCTGCTCTGCCCTGTGTGTGCAGCCTAGGCACATTTTACTATTGCGCTGTTAAAATAACAATGAAATGCTCCACTGTTGACTTTAGACTAGGTTTTTGTTGGTCAATGGCGCAATCTCTTTCTGCTGTTTCAAGATAATACACCCAGAATTCACTAAACACACCTTACCGTGAGACCAGCACGTCCATGGGCGCAAAGATGGGCGCAGGTGCATTTGCTATTTAAACGACATGGGCGCAGGAAGGCTTGCGGAACAAAAAGAGGTAATAGCTTTGGGCGGAAACCATTCTATTTTACACAATAGAGCGACATCTCTATTGATTCAGAGTGGCTGTCTATCAGGCCTGTCTATGAAGCCATTATGTGGAAAAGGTTAGGCTGGACTGGGCCATCAGGATGTGGTGATTGCATCCATCCACACATACCTCCGCTATTTTCCGAGTAATGGCATGAAGAGGAGATAATGGGAGTACGCAAGGAACATAAGGAACAAGAATTGGACAGAGGGCAGGGTTGCTGAAGTGGAGCAGCTGTGTAATTGACTGAAAAGAACAGTCTTCTGTCTACAGCAGCATTAAAGATCATTTAGTTCAAAATGAACAGAAACAATGGAGTCAATGGAGCCCAAGAGAATTACATAAAAAAAGAAGCATTATGGATAACAGCAAGAACGTATTGCAATTTGTTCAGTCCCTGTAGAAACAAGTAGACAGCTAAAATGTTGGCTATAACATCTATATTACCCACTTTGTGTTGGGTGCAATTGTATGTATTTGTATAAATTAGTATTTAAATGCTTTGATTTGACTAGCAGCCTTTCCATCTGGCTGATTCAGTCAGTGGGTCCCATCTGGTGTTTCAACTAATAAAGAAGAAGGTATTGGTTTGATTAAATCTGGCTGTAGCTAATATGCATTAGTCAAACATGCACAGTGGCATCGAAATAGTAATAAGGACCAACATCATGGACGACAAAAAATTGTGTATTAGTAGTACTAGTATCGGTAGTAGCGTGTACGTACTTGAGAATTCTGTCGTGAACAAGGCTTTTCAGTTAGCGAGTGCGTGAAACTGAACTGGGTAGTTATTGATTGACAGCACAGGCTCCTGCTTAAAAGGGAACATGTGTGAAGGTAAAGTGGGCTCTTTCAAATACAGCGACACCATCTACTGACACTGGTGGTGCAAAGAGCTAAGTCACACCTTAGAATCACGCGTCAGGGTTGATTGCTTGTATCCCTCGAGTCTTCGCTTGCTTTCCAGTATTTAGTTTGCTGCCGTTTCAAACCGAATTTCCCCCACCGGGATTGGTTAACCCTTGTGTTGTGTTGTCTTCCCATCAAAATGAAAATTGTTGACACTTTTTTAATCGACATTTTTCTTATCAACTTTTTCTTACGTATTTGTCTCTTTTTTTCAACCTTTTTTACGTTTTTTTTTTCAACGTTTGTCACTTTCTTTGACGTTTAACACTACGTAACACTAACTTATTAACTTTATCAAATAGATTTATAGGAAATTATACCTAATGTTTGAGTTAGAAAAGCAGAAATTAGGAATTATTTAGACTAAAATTAAAGGAAAGTATGTTGATGGATAATCACAGACTGGAATATGTCAACTTTTACTCAATATAAAACCAATTAATGAAAGTAGAGATTTGTACTTGCCAAAGAGCGTTGTGTGGAATCAATCATGTTATTTTTGGTAATTAAAAAGAACATTGATGTAGGAAAACGGGTCAATTTGACCCGAGGACAACATGAGGGTTAAATACTTATCCTCATGTCATCTATTGATCTATATATTTAAAACTCAAAACCAATTATCAGACTTTTCATTTTAACTTAAGACATTACCCAATGAATCAACAGCATATATCTCAATTTACGGTATCTCTTATATCCAGCCTGGTTGCGTTAGTATATTAAGCAATTATTTAAGCATAAGGCATGGATTAAAATAATGTAATAAATAGAAGGGTAGAGAGAGAGGGTATCATTTCTGACCTGTATGTTTAAAATAATAAACAGCAATGTTACTTTTACTGTATTTAGATGGTATGTCTGGCCGGATTTGAGTTTTGGGTAGGGCCGCATGTTGTAGAGGAAGTATGGAAAGTGGATACTGTGATAGTATTATGAGATGTGATAGATATAACAAAAATGTCAACTTAAAGTACAAAACAGTTTCAGACTTGGCATTCATCCTACATTTAAAGCTTTAGTACGTAACGTTTAGATTTTAATGGACGTTTTTTACATTCAAGCCAAGCTAATAAGCTAATAAAGACTATCAGCTCCACACAACTCTGTGCATTTCTCAGCATGACTATGTTCAGAAGATTGTGTGGTCCGGTGACTTTCGTGCCATCATGTCCCTCCATGTCCTCCATGGCTACTAGCAACTGCGTGGAGGAGGGAGGGGTGGGCGAGCTAGATCACAGAAGGCTTGTATCACGTGGACATGCTGACAGTGTTGTTGTCATTACTTAGTATTCCTCACGGGGGCAACAAACTACGCACTATAGCTTTCATCAAATGTTTTTTTCAAATATTTAAGTATTGAACTCTCATTACTGTGTTTTGGGCACATTATCTAAATATACCTTAATAACAATACTAAAGGAAGGAAGTTTCGCACAATATTTTTTATCTTCAAAGCTATTCTGAGGTTTTTTGTCTTAATGCTTGATGAAACTATTAATATTGCAAGCTTTTGTGATGCGTTAAAATATCTTAAATTAAATCCAATTTTTGAAAAAAACACATTATCCAGCCATTACAGTCAGCAACAGATATGTAAATCAAAACTAGTCCCTTCCACATTTATTAAGATCTTAATATTTAGTACCTCGGGGCAAACTCATCAATGGTTAAGCCTGCTTTCAGACCAGTGCGGCAGTACTCCAGGCCGTTAGCGATGGTGTACGCTACTTCCAGGATGGCATCGGCCCCAGCTTCCTGAAGATGGTAGCCACTGATGGATATGGAGTTGAACTTGGGCATGTGCTGGAAACATGGAGAGTCATTAGAATCAGTGAAACTCGCCATATGAGTAGCATAACATTACCAATATCAGTGTTTTCCCTGGGTTTGTTAAAGACAAACCAATATTTGGCAGAGGGGTGTAGGGGGTCTTTTCTATTTGATTGATGATTTTCAATACAAGAAGTTATGCAATTTGACATAAATTTTGACCATTATTATCACCATATCTGTGTCTGAAATGTTGGGAAAGCCAGAGCAGATAATAAATAAACAACACTCCGAAAGCTTAAAGAGAAAACTTATTAAAGAAGTCCAACTACAATCATTGGATCTGAGAAAAGTGTTTTAAGTAGTTTGATGCTTTATATTGATGTTTCTGGCAGTGTTTTGCCACAGTTCACATTCATTTTGCTGCCAAAAACAGCTTGGGTGCTGTACCTTACTGTATAATTGTATAGGGAAAACCCTGAACATGATATAAAGCATGGGTCTCAAACTCGCGGCCCGGGGGCCAATTGCGGCCCGCGGGATGATATTTTGTGGCCCCCTTCTTGACATCAAAGTTGTGTTAGTGCGGCCCGCGCGTTCTGAAACTTTTTGTCATTGCGCTTGTCACTTATGGGTACCGTAGCAGTCCCTGACAGCGGCGTAACCGTGTCAAGCTAGCTAATACCCTTTGCGGCAAATGCCTAGGTTTGACAATGTGAGGTCTGTTGTTGTGAAATGCACCAACCATATCAGATCTAGGGGTTTAAAGCACCGCAGTTCCGCGCCTTTTTTTGAGGAAATAGAGGTTTTTTTTGGAATACTTGATGCGGCCCAGCAAACCAGACTCTACTTGCAGCGGCCCCCAAGTAAATTGAGTTTGAGACCCCTGATATAAAGTAAGCACTAAACAAGCAGATTACATATTAAGTAACACTAAAGTGGGACCTACCTTGGAGGTATAAGCAAAAATGTCTGCGATGGCGTGCATGGAAGGCTCCGGGGGGAAAATGTAGGTGTTGCGTACCATAAACTCCTTCAAGATATCATTTTGAATGGTGCCAGTTAGTTTGGCTTTAGACACGCCCTGCTCCTCTCCGGTCACTATGAACATCGCCAACACAGGGATCACTGCTCCATTCATAGTCATTGAAACGGACATCTTCTCCAGTGGGATTCCATCGAAGAGCATCTTCATGTCTTCAACTGTGTCTATAGCAACTCCAGCCATGCCGACATCTCCGTGGACTCTGGGGTTGTCGGAGTCATACCCGCGGTGCGTCGGCAGGTCAAAAGCCACGGACAGACCTTGCTGTCCAGCTGACATAAAAGAGCAAAAGAGATAGTGGATTAGAGCCTATGAGGAAAATGGAGATATGTAACGGGAAGGGTCATAAATTGGAGCAGATAGCAAAATAAATTTCAAGACTTCAACTTGAAATCCACTATTTACTCTGCCAATATGCTCAACTATTTTGGCTTGAGCCAACCAGAATAAACGCTTTCGTGACCTTCTAGAAGGTTAAAACTCTTCATGCAGTTTCTGATCTTACTCATAAGTACATAATTTGTATGTCACAAATGTGACCTTAAAATGCCACTGTCATCTTATTTATATCAATATTTATATAGTCTTTCCATCTTCTATTCAGTGCAATTCAACCTGAAGGCTCCAGTATAATAATGCATTTCACAGCCAGTGTGGAGTGCAATATATTCTCTCTCAAATTTGCACTACTACAAAGTCTGCTTGATTATGTGTAGTATATAACAGAATATATAGCTAAACTGTCAAGTCCTAGGGAGACGTAACAGCCTAAAGCCAGTGACTTTTAGTAGGGTTCAAATGTGTTCCAGGTACATGATGTCGAAAATTGTGTGAACGAAACACTAATTCTGCCAAGATGGGATAGGAAAATGTTAATGGACAATCAAAGTGGTGCAGAAGTTAGTGAGAGTAAGGGCAAAATCTACCTTTAATGTTATCTCTGTAGAACTTGTTGCTCTCCTCCACAGTGCTAAAGCCAGCGTACTGCCTAATAGTCCAAGGTCTGTACGTGTACATGGTAGGATAGGGCCCCCTAGTGTAGGGAAATACTCCTGGCAACTCATCTGGCCTGTCAACTGAGTCTGCTTTGGTGTACACAGGCTTGATGTTGAGTCCCTCAGGCGTGCGCCAGATCAGATCTTCCGGGTTCTTCCCCTTCAGCTGTTTCTTAGCCAGACTGGCCCATTCTGGATGCAACTCATCCTGGTCCTTGCGTGATGTGGAAGTGTGGATCAGAGAGCGGTGTGTGTGTGCTGAGGAGAAAGAAGCTCTAACCAGGCGCCGGGCAGCCATCGCTGCACATGCCCTCTGTGCAGTCAGCATGCTTAATGTTGACTCAATCAGACGGACATGAATCCCCTGAGGTAGACACAAAGGGACAAATAAAGGTGAAAATACTTGTGATGGTTTAATGTAAGCATGGTTAGGAGCGAGTTAGTGATGCCAGTACACATGGATAAAACACCAGTGAATCATATTTCATCTTCTATGGCAGGGGTCTTCAACAGGGGGTCCGCGACCCCTAGGGGGTCCGCGGAGGTACTGCATGGGGGTTGCGAAAGTTTTGGTTGATTACACTTTTTTTTTATATTCCCCCCCCCCCTGCAATTTTTTCCACTAATTGAAATGTCTTTAAATCCACATTAACTTGAATTCAACACACTGTGGTAAACAGATAAATGGAGGCAGAAGATGTCTTTCAGTCATCAATGCACACATGGCACTATAGGACCAGTTTGATATAACACAATTTTATACAATATATATAATTAGGGGGTCCCCCCGCTCCATCTCGCCATCAGTTTGGGGGTCCTTGGCCTGGAAAACGTTGAAGACCCCTGTTCTATGGAGATGTTCTGTGTAAATGTGACTTAGCTAAGAGACAAAAAAAAAGTGCATAATATATTATAATTTCGAAATTATTAAGAAAACAATCGCTTTTTAAGCATTGATATTATCCACCAAGCCTCATCATCTTACAATGAGACCTTTTAGTCTTGGTTTCCTGCTTTCTAATGCTGACACCCTTTGCAGTTACCTTTGTTTTGCCAACCAGTAGCATATAAAACCACAAAGTTGTGGTTGTAAAAAAATAACAATTCAATATTTTGACAGACAAAAAACAAGTTTAGCTAATGGTAATATCATGCTCAATAGCTCAATTATGGTAGGCTATCTATAACGTTAACGTAAAGCTGACACGTACCACTCAGTCTGTAAGTTATATTGAAAATAATTAGTGCAGGTAGGTACATCCTAAGCTAGGCTAGCATGGGATATTGACACTGGACAGATGACATTGTTGTAACATTTGACAGCAACAACGTTAACATTAGCTAGTTTAGCATTGTCAGCTAACGTTAGCTAAACTAGAACTAGCCAAATATGTAAATGTCTTTTGATAAAGTCATAAAGGCATAGGATGATTAAATCCATATGAACGACTATGGAAACGTGCAAGTTAATATTGACATAACGCTAAGTAAGCTAATGCCACTTTAGCTACAGCTGCGCTGCTGAGCACTGCTAGCTAGGTAGCTAGATAGCTAAGTAGCTAGATAGCTAACTGTGAGTGCTAGCTTGAACTGTTAGCATTCGTTTAAGAAACCAAATGGATGTCCGCTCACATTAGACATTTTGTAGACAGGTAACTACATTTTATAGCACACATTTGACATATTTTAACATCATTTCCTGACCTTGGCGTCTGTTGTGTTCTTTCAGATTGATAAAAGGCGTGTGTCCGTCAACCAATGAAATTTCATAACATTGCCAGTCAGCCAATAGCGTGCTACCGTCAATCGGTAAACTTTGACCTAGGACCCTGGAAGTAAATATTACATTCAAGATTGTTGTTGATCATTTAGTAGAGATAAGCAATGTCAGCAATTGTTATTACAGTACTATTTGATATTCCAATAATGTGTTATTTAATATTACACAATGTTAGTGAAGTTTGTTCAGCCCATTAACTTTGGAGGATGGATAATATTAATCACAGTGTACTTTATTAGACGCAGCCATAGTGCAATTACATAAAATCTGCCACTAGGAGGTGATGTTGCTGGAGAAACCCCTGAAATACATGCTGTCAATTTCAAATATACTATAAATCATGTTGTATTCTTGTAATTATTACTTATAGCTAATTGCTCACTCACAAATCACACACAGGACTCAGACTTCTCAACGCAATACAGGCCATTTTTATTCAAGAGTTGGTCAATAAACGATCATAGTAGTAATGGCTCTCATTGAGTTCTGTACAGTATTGGATTGGGTTAGATTTGATTGGGTACACTTGCAGTACATATTTATGAGGGATATAAAATATACTACACATAGCAACATCATTCAGAGCATTCAGCAGGACAAACCTTTATCAAAGTGGCAGACAGTGGTATGTAATGCCCAGTTAAGATACAGAGCAGAAAAGATGTACTTTCAACATAAGTACCCGTCCTCTGCTGTTGAAACTGTAAGGCATTATATGTTTTGATTGCAATGTTGTATGTCTTGTTATCTTGATGAATGATTTCCTCATGGCTCAACAAAATGTACAACTTTCAATGCAGTCAAACAAAATAGCATCTCTGACTAACAAACAGAAACCAAACTGTGGTGTGAGTGAAAAAGTCTTGCATGATGTGAAATCTATCTTGCAGGATCTATTATGACAAAATGGCAACAAATACGGCAGTGGATACATTTAAATATTGAACTATAGAAGACTGTAGAAATCAAAGAAGAGTGGGTGGATGGTGGGAGGCAGCAGCCAAGTATGGTCTCCCTGTAGAAACAGGTTGTGACGACCTCCGCCTCATTAGGCTTCACCCTTCGTATTTCACCTCAGAGCATCACTCCAGCTTGAGCAGTTCCACATCAAATATAAGTGTGGCGTTCGGGGGGATGACCCCAGGGTGGCCTGTCACTCCATAAGCCATATCTGGTGTGCAGGTGATTTTTGCCCTCTGGCCCAGGCTCATCTGAAGCAAAGGAGAAAAAGGAAAACATGGATGAGTATGCTGCTGATGCTCTTTTTTATGCTGTTTTAAAAGCCCTACACACCACTGGTTTCTGTTCATTTCAGTATAAAAGAGTATAAAATGTTTGGCTGGGTTAGCCCAGTTGGTAGAGCGAGCGCACATACAGTACATATAGATTTACTCCTCTGTCTCGTGAAAATAAAGACCTAAATATGTCCCTAAAAAAAGACCCAAAAAAAACATTTTAGAGAAGAAATGCATCATAGCTAACGCTGTCTTTTTTTTTTAATTAATGACAATACAATTTCATGCACCGCTTTTTGTTTGGGTGACATTAGTGCGTTCTGAGATCCTAAGGGATAATCCTACGTTCAAGGTCTGAAACTTGGTAGCCAAACATTTACACATTCCTGTCGCTAGACATTTAAACCCCAACGACGAAAAAAAATGAAACACAGACATTGCAAAAAGGATCAAGTCTGGTAGTTTCTTACAATACAGTGATTCCCATGTTATACCACTACATATAGGCATCAAATGTGTCGTTTCATGTATCATTACAGAACACTACAAGTTTGATATGAATAAGAGCAGTAACCAACTGGTTGATATGATCCAATCAAAAATATAGAATAACAGTAGTAATCAGCCATTTAATTCAATCTGCCTTTGCATTCCCTCTTACCTGTGCTACACCTTCCTCCCAGCCCCTAATGACCTCACTCCGTCCAATCTTGAACTTAAAGGGCTTGTTCCTGTCTCGGGAAGAGTCAAACTTCTTCCCATTCTGCAGCATACCTGCCACAGAGAAACAACATTAACAACATTCAGAGAGTAGTGGAGCATCTGGTTAAGAAGCTACCCATAATCATCTGATATAAAAATAAATAAAGACAAAGCACACACTCATTTATACTTACTCACTTAATTACTAGTTTTTTCACATCTCTGTAGCTATATTCTAGTAGTAGTACTGTCCCTAATCTTAATTCATTATCGTCACTTATCACAGTGTGATGCCAGATCAATGCACGCCCTTTCCTCATGGAGCTAATGTTTTGTAAGAGGCATTTTAAGATTAAAGGAATAAAAGTCATTCTGGCTCCAGTCTGAGGACTCTTATCAGGATCTTGGGTCTGTTTCAATTACGTAAATGAACAAAGGGAATGCGAATGAGGAAGCACTGGCCTGGTTTAGTGGATTATTTTTAACGTTAACTAGGCCGTGTCTTGCCTGTATCTAGACCACGGGGAGGAGAGGGTAACAAAGGCAGAGCGGTGCAGGACTGCGCTCCTTCAGAACGCTGACTGACCGTTCAGACATGATAATAACACTGGGGCCATTAAACACTACTAAAGGCACTGGCCCCACTTCATCCGTCAGTTTAACAAGCCCACTGTGACTCCCCCTTGCCACTACCACTTGAGGGAATCCAAGCTGCCATTTAAAGCGATGTCGAGTTACTCTGATAACTCAAGTGAACTTTCTGACACTCTTCGACGTCTAAGAGAGCAAATCAACAAGACAGTTTATTATTTTCTGTGCACTAACGTATGAGGAACAAGTGATATCTAACTGTAGGCGATAAAAAGACATATACTATGATTGAAGATTGTATCCCTAATGCCCAACCCTAATATGAATGGTTAACTTTTTTAAAACTAGTTTACAGTGGTGCTGCAGTGAGCCAAAGTAGCTTCAAGCTAAAACTTTCCACAATTTCCACTTGCATTTTTGAAGGTTGCCCTGTAATTGTCCTTTGATTTATCTTCCTCTGTCGTAGTTCAAAAAGTGTTAATACTTGGCATTTAAAGTTGTGTGCTCACTGAAGTCATCTAGTCATATGAATGTTGATACTGTACTGCTTCTCCCGTTTCATTCCCCCTAAACTTAGTATGTCCAACACTGGATTGGGCTCGGTCCAGCCATGGAGTGATCGAGTGCACACACCAAGGCGAATACCACCTGCTGCAGGGCATTCAAGTAGCAGAGAGGTAAAACCTTCATGCGTCAACCGCAGAGTCGCGGATTCAGTTTCTGGCAGCGGTGGCTGCAACTTGCTAGGAAACACAGAGAGGCAATGTTCACAGGTGGGAAGCCAGTGAGGGATCATATCCTGAGCGTTGCACTAATTAGTCCTACTGGTTGGTTGAGGCTGCTGGTGTAAAAGCCTACCCAGAAAACGTAACACCCTATTGTAAAGGCTCCTCCATGTTACGCTACAAAAAAAGCAAATAACAACTCCAATTGTACTGGAGGCAGCATCAGCCAGCAGAGGGGTTACCAGCAACAGGGACTGTGGTACACACTGGCAACTGGCTAAAACCAGATTGAGAAAGGGGAAAAAAAAACAATGAAGAAAACACCACAATCTCTTTATTTCCTGTGGAAGCAAATATAACGCAGTATTGCTCTAAAAAGAGATGACGATTCAAATATTTCACTGAGTTATAGCATGGTGATGCATTGCGTAATGTTCTATGCTACAATATACATAAAGACAGCAAGGCTAAACAGGTGCATAGACATTTCACTCATGGCTGCCTGTATCTTGCAGGGAAGCAAAAACATCCAAAACTGCTTCAACACCGCCCTTGTATCAGTGCTCCGTTATCACTCTTTGAACAGCTAAGCATGGGTGGGGTCTCTGCAAAAAGTCGCAGTGCACTTCCGAGGCGGACTCCCAGACTCTCTCCTCATAAAAAAAAGGCTTGCACTTGGTAATGCTCTGGCTAGATCTGCAAAAATCTGTGGCCCACAGGGGTGGGGTTATTTTTACTCAGTTTCCTGTATCTGGTCTCACTCTCGTCTAGGACGGTGGCCAGCACAACAACAACCCCCGCCTGGCCCAAGTGTGGATGAAATGAGATGCATGTAAAGCTATCCGTCTACGACAAACTTTTATGTGTTGCCGCGTTTCACAGCTGCAAGCACGCACGTCTCAATGGAAAGAGTAAAATCTTGCACATGCTTCATTAATATGTCAATTGTGAGAAACTGGGAGTAGGTGTGATGCATTACTAGGAGTTCTTTTTCAGAAAAAAAAACAATAAATAGCAAATTCACTGCTGCATCACGGAGAGCCTGAAAATGATCCTCAGCAGTGGCTTAAAGGTTGTTCTGATCCTATCAAGAGTCCATACTGGACAAGATATGGGGATAATTACTAATGTGCTATAACACTGCTGTAATATTTCTCCTCAAATCCCTCTCCCATCTTTTCTTTCAGGGCACTACAAGGAGATCTTGTGCCTACTCTATCAAAATACAAGCTGTTAGAAGTCAAACTCTTTTCTTGCTTTCTGTAACTCC
Source organism: Etheostoma spectabile (assembly GCF_008692095.1). Classification (NCBI taxonomy): domain Eukaryota; kingdom Metazoa; phylum Chordata; class Actinopteri; order Perciformes; family Percidae; genus Etheostoma; species Etheostoma spectabile. Next base: position 24,244,569 of record NC_045750.1, read on the forward strand.
ACAATGTCTGGATTGAACACTTCCCACATTCAATCACAACATTCTCCTTGAAAGGCGAGTTTGGCATCTACTGACATACAACCCCGTGTTTCAGTCTCTATTTCTGTGTCCCACACCAAGGCGAGGGCTATTAGGACTCTGCTTCAGCACGTTTCGCGGTGAAGTGTGGAGCTCAAACATGGTAAGGAATGACGTTCACATTTAGGCATGACATCATATCTGATAAGCCTGTTGCTCCCAAAGCTCATGCGTCTTGTCAGTGGAGACAAGGCCATTTATCATCACAGCCTAGTGCTATACTTCATTGATCACAGAAACCCACAGGCTGCTCCAGTGAGAGCCTGACAGGGAAATGAGCTTGTGATTGCAGGATTGCTGGATCAGCTGGGGGCAAAAACAGGGGATGGAAGCCCATATCAGCTCTTTATATATTTGATCTGCCCTCAAATCGGGCACTTTACCATTTTATGACAGTCCTATACATTTACACACCAGACTGCTTGTCTTTGCAACCCTGCTCTGAGGTGTGCTGCTGACAGAGCTGCTCTGTGCACAGACTGGCAGCCAGGCATGAAGGAAAACAAGAATGTGTGTGAAAGAGTGAGCAGTTTTTCTAATTATTTTTGTCCAAGCCAGAGCCCAACCACAACTCTCTCTAGAGTCAAAAGAAGGGGGGGGGGGCACTCCTATATCTGTGTGTCTATGTGCTCTGGCATGTGTGTGTCTGTCTGCATGTTTAAAATCCCAAAGGTGCAAGTGAGGATTAAAAAGGAACAGCAGTGAGCGAGTGAGAGAGAGAGTCTCTGTGAGAATGGGGCTCCCTAACGGTAAATGCTGAAACAGGATGGGTCTCCAATCTCATTATGTATTGGGACATCACTCTCTCCCTCTCTTACTGTTTCTCTTAGCTCTGCTATCTGGAAAACTAACACCAGTGCAGGGTGCAGTGGAGGGGGAAGTCTGTGGTTTTGCACCAACAGCCAGCTGGATGGACTTGGACAGGCCTGCAGTAGGTCCCAGATCTACAGCTAACCTCTATAACCAGTACTACCTCTTTATCAGATCTTGCACTAATCTTGTATTTCAGCTTTTAAAATAAAACAAATGTGGGTTACTGTCTGTATTTATTACAGCCTACTGACCCAAAACGTTATTTATGTAATCTTAAATCCTCATCAGTTTCATACAAATTCCCGGGTAACTAACACACACTGGCTGAACAGTTAATACCAATTAATAGGGATTTCCCAAAATAGACAGATATTTAATCTGTGTGTGTTCTAGGATTACTTTTGTTCTGTTAACCAACACACAACACATGTGAATGAAATCAAAATAAAGTGAGAAATACTTTATTGATATGAAACTTGCTTACATGTGCACTGCATACAAGGCTTTCTGTGTCTAACACTACTTATTACAATACAAATGCTCTAATTTCTTTATTTCTTAGGTCTTATTTTCATTTGGCGTGCAGCTCTGCCTTTAAAAGACCGCATGTCATGACGGGATTGTGACAATGTAGCACAGGGTCCACAATAAGTATAACCTTAGAGTGGGGTTGAGGTGCAGATGGAGACTAAAACTTATTACCTGCTTTTGCTAAAGTACTAACCAAATAATGGAAGGTAGAGGGAAACAGCACCACCAGGCAAAGTGTGAAATCAGGTTACTTTTTCCACTGTTCTACATAGAACACAACATTTGTTTACCAGTGTTGGCTTGACTATCACACACACACACACACACACACACACACACAC
>NC_045750.1:24246341-24248919 GCF_008692095.1 Etheostoma spectabile
ACACACACACACACACACACACACACACAAAATCAGGGCTGCCATATTGTAACAGATTAAGACAACCATGTGAATCCATCTTAAATGGACGGAAAATTCCCAGCACGAGGGACAAGCATAGTTGGCTAAAGATTAATACTTGTATGCAAAGACATTCACAGACAATACAACAATACTCACACACAATCAAACCTGTTTACAACAAAGGCAAAACTAGGGAGTGTGCAATAACTTTAATAGCCACGTAATAACAGTGATAATCAGACAGACTGATGACTGTGAACTAGGTTTTGTTTACTTTCTGTCTGACCTAGTTGTCTGGACTGCCAACCCCGGGGCACAGAATAACCCCGAAGTCTCAGCGTCTTACTGCCCCGCCTCACAACTGGGCAATCTGACAGGAGACAAACAGAAAGAAAGGGCGTGTGTGTGTTTGAGTGTGAGTGTGTGTGTGTGTGTGTGTGTGTGGATGTGCGTGTGGGTGTGTGTGTGTATTCTACGTGCATGGTGCAAGTTTCAACAGTCCGTAAAATGGCATTGACACCACAAGACATCAAATTTCTCCTTCAAAACAAAAGAAAACCGATATTGCGTGGGTGGGTGTGGTGGCAGCTCCACCCTATCTTTGAAACTTTAAGCGACACACAGGTGCATACATGTCTCGCAGACTGTGTACACTGTGAGAGCTGGGCAGCAAACTGAATTGTCAAAACACACACACACACACACACACACACACAGGCACACATTTCCTCTCTCAACAAGGAGACAGGAAAGCTGTATGGCTCCATGATTGTCAAATTTCAAAGAAAGGGTCGGTTACCTATGTAATGAACAACACATGTCTGGCCTTTCTTCGGAAATGTTCTTCCTGTTGAGAAGACAGAGAGACAATAGTTAGGATATTGTGTGGACACCTCAGAAGCTGTCAGGCTTATCCTGTAGACAGTGACTGGGTTAAGCCTGGCGAGGTGTTCCTGGCAGCTAGGAATGCCATACCCTCCTTATGCCTGCAGACTTATGGAAGTCAGATATGCTTCTGTGAATATCATTCTCATTTTGAAACTTTAGCCTGGAGGCTTCTTTTTCCAGAGAAATCAAATGCCTCAATCAAAGTCTTGAGGAGTCTTGCAAGACAACCTGAAAATATATTTATTCTGGCTGCCAAATATCAGTTACCATGTGAACAAGTTCTTAATTTAAAGAATATACCCATAAAGCTTGCCGAGGTAACCCGTTTAACTGTAACGTTACGAATGGAGAGTTCGAGAAAAACGCTGTGCAGGCGTCAGTGATGACGAATAACAGTGAAAAATTGGCTTTACAACCCCCTTATTACATCCCGGATACAACTGTTAGTTTCTATCTATCTGACGAGGTAATTACCATCCATCGTCAAACACTGAACTTGATATTTTATGTAAATTATGTTGACGATTTAACAAGATTTGAACGACATTTTGGGGAACCGCCGAGCCGCTACACCACAACCCAGGCATTGAAGCACACACAATCGGATAAATTGACTCACCATCACCGGGGGATATTGTCTCGACTTCCACGCCCATGGTTGTAGCCTACTACTTAAAAAAATATTTCTGAAACATAGAGAACTACAAAGCCGTTTCGACTGACAATGTTACCCGTTTTGCAGCTACAAGTCGGGCTATATCGGTGGAAACCATGCATTCACCGACCACTACGGACCCGTAGCTGTCAGGAGTGTAGGGCTGCAGCCAACCGTGGGACGGCCAAGATTTTTTCTAGTTTGTAGCAAGACAGCGTCGAGATCTTAAACTACACTACGTACGTCGTCTTCAACCTCGTCAAATACTTGCGTCACACGGTGGTTGCGCTGAATTTGAAGTTAATATAACATCAACCGTTGTCTTACGCAAATTGTTTCATTTACTGGTCGAATACATTTTTACAGTGAGTATTTACCTTGGTTTAGTTCCCTTAAATTGCCCAGTATTTCACATGAACGTTTTACATCACTTGAAAACAAACACCGCAGCGCCCTCGTGTGGGTAAATGGGTTAACACAGTGGCAAACCCTGAGCAAACACAAGACGGCTACAACTCAACTACATATCCCATAATGCACCGACAACGTTAATGTTAGTTTAGCTTCCGAGTCAATTTGAAACGAACATTTCAGACACATTTTGACCCGGCAAAACGTGATTTTATGGGCGAGAAACTCAATTTCAGTGTTTAACACGGATTCCACACGAGATGCTTGAGGTTTTATAAGGTATTTGAAAAGGAAAATGACATGTTTGTGTGGAATTTTACGCTAATTGTTAGTTAGCTTGCTGTACACATAGCTAAAGGTTGACAAAATATGCATTATGAGCATGAATTGGAAAACCTCTGCGTCTCAAAATGGGGGCTAAGTTTATAACCTCATTTTAACCATATATGTGATAACTTGGCTTAAGTAAAGTAGTAATTTGTTATTTTTTATAACGCTCATTCAGTTGGCTATATTAGCCCTCAAACATAACATGGACTGTGGTCATAACATCTACATCTTACATCATATAACTTATTCCCTGTTACATAATGTTCTTAT
>NC_045750.1:24248929-24253149 GCF_008692095.1 Etheostoma spectabile
TCAGTCAGTTTATAGGTTATTATGTTTATTTGTTATAGTCATAGTCAATATTTTATCATAATCTACTGCACTGGTTCACTTTTGCACTTCATTGCACACAGTCTACCAAAGTATCTCACCTTACTATGGCATTGCATTTCTATAAGTAATGTTTAATTTTATTCTTAGGTATGTGTGATATATGTGTTTATTGTGTTATGATTGTCTTGCTACTGAATGCCTAAAATTTCCTTATGAATGAATAAAGTGTCTATCTATCTATCTATCTATCTATCTAAAATGTAATAAAATTGTAAATTATGTAAGATTTGTAACTTGCACACATAATTTCCATCATGGACGTTTCACCACACCTGACAGCTAAAATGGTGTGATAAGACACTCCTACTCAACACATAGTTAAGGTCATTCAGGCGTAAGCAGCTATAAGTGTTCGTCACCACTGCCTCGGCTCAGGCAGAGGGGATTAAGGCATTTACTTGGAAGGAGACACGACAGGCTTTTGCTATTCTGGATGTGCATAGATATAGCCTAGGCATAGGCAACAATAGCTACTCTTGTGCAGGACCAGACCACATTCAGGGCTCCGTCTTCAATGTAAACTTACTGAGTCAAATTGTTTTTCTTTTTCTCTTTCGCTCCTTCATACCTGCAAGGATGGATCTTGGGAAGGCAAAGCTGCTTCGGACAGGTCTTAACACTCTACACCAAGCCATCCACCCTGTGCATGGGATAGCATGGACGGACGGCAGGCAGGTCTGCTTGACAACTCTCTTCTTCGTCAATGGTGAGGTGAAATTTGGGGACACAAACGTTATCGGGCAGTTTGAGCACGTCTTGGGGCTCTACTGGGGGCCGCTGTGCTGCTCTGACTCACCGGCCTTGCTGGCTGTTCAGCACAAGAAACATGTCACTGTGTGGCAACTGCAGCTCAGTGCTCTTGAGCAGAACAAGCTGCTGTGCACTCAGACTTGTGAGATGAGCGAGCCTTTCCCCTTGCTCTCCCAAGGCTGTGTGTGGCATCCTAAACTGGACATCCTGGCTCTGCTGACCAAGAGGGATACTTCTGTGCTGTTTTCCGTTAGGGTGGACAACAGGAGAGTCAAAGCAGAAATCAAAGTTAGTGGACTTATCCACTGTGCATGCTGGACTAAAGATGGTACACGCCTGGTGGTGGCTATAGGAAGTTCTCTTCACTCTTACATCTGGAATGACATCCAGAAGAGTCTGGCGGCCTGCTCCTTCTGCCCCATCTTTGATGTGGGAGGCTACATCTGTGCCATCGAGGCCACGGGGGATGCTCAGGTAGCTGTGGCTACAGAGCTGCCTCTGGATAAAATCTGTGGGTTAAATGCCGGCATAGCATTCGACATGCCGTCAGATGCTGACTCCCAGCATAGCCACGGCTCGCACATGGTCATGTCAGAAGAAGACAACTTTCTGGACTCGAGAAGAAGATCTTTTGAATCAGACAGGTCCAGCGTCACAAGCTCAGGCCCTCTGGACCTCACCCACCTTCTGGCGAGGCATCGTCGCTCTGACCCCAGCCCCCTGATTCACCTGCGTCGCAGAGACACTATGACAGGCTCTGGCCAGGACTCCTCACACCTCATCCTGGTCACCTATGAGCGTAAAGTCACTACCAGCCGCAAAGTCAGTATCCCGGGGATTTTGGTTCCAGACATTGTGGCTTTTGACCCACGCGGCTCCACAGTTGCAGTTGCTTCCAACACCTGCAACATGGTGCTCGTGTATTGCATCACAGCCTCCGCCATGCCAAACATTCAGCAGATCTCTCTTCAGACAAACGAGAGGCCCAAAGGAGTCTGCTTCCTCAATGATAAGATGCTGCTGTTGATGGTGGGCAGACAGAAGTCCAACGACCCTGCCTTCCTCCCATCTTCTAACACAGATAAATATATTCTTCGTCTGGTAACTAAAGAGCTGATGCTCGATGGAGAGGCTTCAATCCCACCATCCCCCTCTGCTCACAACCATCAGTCTAATTTCTGCGAAGGGATTAGAAGGCACTCAGAGCATGTATGCAAGGATGAAAGGGAGCGCCTGGGGATTAGGGACTTGGTGTTACCTGGAGGGGCAGTTTTTCGTTCACCAAGCAACAGGCGTAAGCTGGTGGAGGAGGTGAGGAGCGGCGAGCCCAGCCCCGTCACCAGCTCTGTGGACTTCTCTGACCGAGCATCAGACAGAGCAGCGTCCAGTGCATCCTCCATCACCGTGGAGAGTTTCGATATGGACCACGTCAACCGGATGACCAGCCTGGCGGTGGCCGGCCAGGCCAGCAGGGACTCCAGCCGGACCAGCTCTCCTCGTCACGAGCCTTCGGACAAGCTCCACACAGACCCGACGCTGCCTATGCCTGAAAAGACTTCGAGCACCTCCAAGGAGCGCGCACAGGAGCAGCTCATTCACAACATGGAGAGGCTTTTTACGCGCTTTGCAGATGTACAGCAGTGCCTGACCGAAATCAGAGATTTTACCCAGAATGGCAAGAAGGCCCAGAGTGTCTACCCCAACGCCTGTGAACCCCCGTATGTCAACGTCACTTGTCAGGTACAGTTTTACTCTCTACATTTTCTCTGTGTGTTTGTAACTGGCAGGGAGAACATCCCTGGCTAAAGAGATGGAGATTCCCTTTCTTTCTACAATCTCTTTCATGAGCAGCTTTTGAATGAGAGGCTTAAACCGCTTAATCAGCGGGAATTTACACTTAAAGGATAAGACAACTGAAATACCTGGGCCTGTTTAATGTGTTCCAAACACACAGCTGTGGTGTGTTATCAGGTACCAGAATAGGATAATTAACTGTTATAAAAGCATCTTAGCTTGACGTCTTATGACTGTTAGTCTTTTCTTTACTCTGTCCTTTTTTGTGCAAATGCAGAAGCAGTTGTCGGAAAATGTGTTCATTGACGAGCGGAGGCCAGTGTTGCTGTGTGATGGGAAGCTGTGTCTGCGGGCCCTCCAAGACCTCTTCAACCTAACCATTGTGGAGATGATGTATGGTATGTGCAGCCTTTTTTGCCTCCATTTTTTTCTTTATTTTTTTGAAACGCCACTTCTGAGTATGTAAACCTCAGAATTGGTTTGCTTCCACTACAAAGCAGGATGTCTAAGCCGCCGTCTTCTTGCCTGTGAGATTAACCATGTTGTGAGGGAGTGTGTGTGTGTGTGTGTGTTAGGGAGAGCGTTAATACATTTTAACCACTTAGAGGAAACTCCTTGTAGACCTCTTGGCCTGTGTGTATATACAGCAAGCGTGCGTGTGTGTGATGAGTATTCCTAGTGAGGACACCTAGACGTCACCAACACATAGGCTTTCTAAGTCAAACTCCCTGCAAATACTATTGTTATCTTTTTTAAACCTTCAAGTTACCCATTCAGAATGCATTTTAATTGATAAAGAAACTCATTTTTTTTTAAAAACACTTTTTAGCATTGTTACCATACGTGAGCCATAATTGGAAGTGATTAAAGGCCTAGGTCAGATTACAAGGTTTTAAACAAAAGCGGCTTACTACTAATGAGCATAATGTTTTGTTGCAGTAGCAACATGCTGTCCTAAACTGAGACACATTAGCAGGTAATAGCTACCACAAACTGCATTTTGCAGTGGTTTAACCCTTTATTAGATCATTAAACAGATCTCAGATGCACAGAAAGCCATAGTCTTGTGTTATTTTTCCAGGTCCGTTGTGGATTGCACTCGTGGCAGATGCAGACGGCTTTGTGCCTCTGACGTTCAAGTCCCAAGAGGAACTTACAGTGCGGAACGGGAAGCGGAAAGCTACCCTACGGACTCCGGACAACTCCGTCCCATCCAGTCCAGCCCCCAGCCACGGCCCCAACGCAACAACAGACACCTCGTATAGTGCCTATTAACACACACCTCCATTTATGTACTCATGCAGTTATAACCCTCTTGAAATACATGTGATTGGGCCCTAGGGGTGGGGAGAAAAAATTGATACAGCATAGTTTTGCGATATTTTCAGTGGCAATACTGTATCGATACACAGGCGCCAAGTGTGGATCTTTTATCATTTATTATATATTTGTTTGTCTGCTTGACAATCCCATTTTGCTGCAATACAATTGAAGTGAGATGAACAAACAGAAACATGTGTATTTGTATAGATAAGACAGATGTTCCTTTTGGGGACGTCATTTGAAATTGGGAAAAATTAGAAGTTGGAAAAACG
>NC_045750.1:24253159-24262483 GCF_008692095.1 Etheostoma spectabile
ATAAATTGCAATATATCGCAGAATCTTGCAATATGGTTAAAATTGCAATAATATCGTATGGTGGCATAAGTATCGTGATGATATGGTATCGGGAGGCGTCTGCTGGTTCCCGCCCCTAGTGGATCCAAGTATGCAGTTCAGTGTGAATGTGGGAAGAGCATGTAGAGTCTCACTAATGCAGTTATATTTCATTCAAATTTATTTTTCTATTGAAAAACAGTAGTGAGATGAAAAGGGCTGCCTATTCAGATGTGATGTTTACATGTTGCTGCTTTGAAAGGAAAGCTTACCTGGAAGAAGTTTTAGTACCGAGCAATGTTTTTTTCTTTTAATTTCCTTTTGACAAAATGCAGTGCAGTTGTGGACGACACCACGTGTAGTGCCACAGCTTTCAGTATTCTTTAGAGATGTGTAAGACATGTTTTGAATCTGCGCTGATACAAAAACCAAGGCTTATGTATGATGTAAATGTTTTATTTGGAGCTGTATTTGTTATTAATATACCACAGCAGAAATACCCACACTAAAGGGAGGGGGGAATGAGGTGGATGGAGTTTACATATTACCCATAGATCCTCTGTTTTGGCACTTTCATGCTGAAAAGTCCCCCTTAAATGAATGTGTAACACTCAAGTGTAATTTAACCTTTGTTATACAACGCTCTGGGTTATATAAAAATCATATATCATGTAAAATGTTGAGGCACTTATTCTCCCATATTTGTAATGTCACCAAGCTCAGTAACACAACTGACCACTAGAGGGGGCAAGACTCAACAGAATCTTCCCTGTCATTGCTATATAGCTGTGGTCCTCAACTTGCTTTACACAGGGGCCACTTTTGCAAAAACAACATAGGCCAGGGTCCAGTTCATATACAGCTTGTGAGGGCGCCTGATATTAGCAACCTTTCATACAGCGATTGCAATATGAAGTGGGAAATATATTAAAATGTATCTGTCTATTTTTATTGGATGGCCTGTTTTCAACCTTTCAAGTGGCAAATCCAGTGCAGCAGCTCACACAGGTCAGGTGTATGCAGGGGCGTTGCACAAAATTTTGGACCCTCTAGAAAGGCATTCTCTTTGGGCCCCTCCCCACATCCACAGCCATTCATTCTAGCATCTTTTTGGGCTCTCTTCACATGAGGTCCAATGCCCCTGGGTGTATGCAGGGGCGTTTCTAGGATTTGAGGACATCCAGGACTAGCCCGGACCTGTCGGGGTCTAGGGGATTGGACAAAAGGTCCGCCAGATGACAAGCTCTGGCAGCATGGAGGGAAAGCCGGCGCCATTCATCTGCATGTACTGTGCTGTGGTAACAGACTTGGGCAGGCTTGGAACTCCTGATGTGAGCCGGGTGGAGCGGGAGATAAGTCTAAGCTCCAACATTTAAAAAAATCCGCTTTGCACTCCATCCAAAACCCACCGCTCTGTTGTTGTGCAGTCTCCGCCCTGCTCACAGGCTCTGCATCCCTGACACTTTTTGGGATAAAGCTCAAAAAGCTGTGTTTTAGTGCTTTCTGGCACCTTAGTCACATTCAAAATACAAAAAACAAAATCCAGTGAAAATGTATTTATTTTTATTGCAAATTAGAAAACGGCCAAGGGCTACCCGGCATGGGCCATAGGTTGAATATGAATGCTATAGTGTCGTTCAGAGCTCTGTTGAAGACCAAATATGTTTTTAAAGTGTATATATATATATTTTTTTTTTTAAACATCTATTGGTAGCATTTTGAATATTAAATCTGCATAACTAGTTAACACTTCTTTGTGTGTTATTTATTTAAAGAGACAACACATGTATTCGGTCCACCAACCAACCTCTACAACATTTATTCATTTCATATCATCAGCCCTCAGTAATCATGTGTCATAAATAAATAACAGCATTGTAGCGCTAAACACAGCAAATAATGATATACATTCATTTATATAAATTAGGTAATCTTATTATATATTTATATGTCCAAGATGACTGCACAGTACATGTGAAAATGAAACAAAAATGTTTACAGTAAAACAATTTAACTATCAGTGTAATATACACTAATGAACAACTTTCCAGCGGCGTGGCTGGAATCCGTGGCTTTGGGAATTCACTCCAACCCAGATCCAGGTCACACGTGACTCAAATCTTCCATAGTTTTGGAGCTGATGCTTTGTTTCCTGTGGGAGACATCAATGTGTTCCATTAATATTAGCAGTGGTGGAAAGTTACTAAGTACATTTACCTAAGGGCTGTACTCGAGTACAGTTTTGGCGTACCTTTTTTCACTACTCCAACTTATATTTTTCAAAGGCAAATATTAGATTTATTTACTCCACTACATTATTCTGACAGCTACAGCTATTGGTTTATTTTCTGATTAACCCTCATGTTGTCCTCGGGTCAAATTGAGCCGTTTTCCTATATCAGTGTTCTTTTTAATTGCCCAAAATAACATGATTGATTCCACACAACGCTCTTTGGCAAGTACACATCTCTACTTTCATTAATTTAGGGGCGTCTTATTCAATTTTACAGCATTTAAAAATTAAAATTGAAGTGGTTTTGAAATAGTATTGAGTAAAAGTTGACATATTCCAGTCTGTGATTATCCATCAACATCCATTATTTTCATTTTAGTCGAAATAATTCCTAATTTCTGCTTTTCTGACTCAAACATTAGGTATAATTTCCTATAAATGAGGTTCATTGACCATAAATTCCAAAAATAACAGTAAAACTAAAGTTAATAAGTTTGTGTTACGTAGGTTTGAAAATGGCAAAAAAAAGTGACAAACATTGGAAAAAAGCGTCAAAAGTGTTGAAAAAAGGGGCAAAAACGTAAGAAGAAGATAAAAAACGTTGATAAAAAAGCGTCAACAAAAGTGTTGATTTTCAATTTTGACGGGAAGACAACACAAGGGTTAAGATTCTACATGCATAAAATAATCACATTTTAATGTAATAATGAAGTGAAATCTTTATTTTGTAACACAAATTGGACACAGAGAGGAGCTAAGCAGCCATGGAACATTTACATATATGTTTTCCATAAAATTGGAGGACTCTCTATTGTCACAATAAAGAAAGAAAGAGAGCGCCTGAGATATCCTGAATTTTATTCTTTGGTATGGGCCAAGCTCCAACTCCTTCAGTTCCCACGCGGTGTCTTGCATTAGACCCTGAATGCCTCATAAGTGTCCACTTTTTTTCAAACCCAGTTTGTAATGCAGGCTTTCTGTTGAAGATGTTGAGTCTCAAACCCGAGACAAACTTTCTAAATGAAAATAACTCTGATGACGTCATCAGGGTTATTTTTTTCAAACTTGAAACAGCTCCCTCCGAAGGTACAGAAGACTTTATACAACTGTATTTACAAGCAGAATAGAACTCCTCATGAAAAGTAAACTGAACTTAACCCTTGTGTTGTCTTCCTGTTGAAATGGAAAATCAACACTTTTGACGCTTTTTAAAACATTTTTGTCCCTTTTTTCAACACATGACGCTTTTTTCAATGTTCAACACTACGTGACACGGACTTATTGACTTTAGTTTAACTTTTTACAGTTGGAAATTATGGTCAGGAAAGCTCATTCATAAGAAATGATACCTAATGTTTGCGTTAGAAAAGCAGAAATTCAGAATAATTTAGACTAAAATCAAAGGAATGGATGTTGATGGACAATGACAGACTGGAATATGTCAACTTTTACTCAAAAAGAGCGTTATGTGGAATCAATCATGTTATTTTGGGTAACGAAAAAGAACACTGATACAGGAAAACGGGTCAATTTGACCCGAGGACAACATGAGGGTTAATGTAAACATTTAATGGATTGGCCTTGTTGCGACCTAGAAGTATTTCATAATTTCATGATTTCCTGGAATAGGGATATGATTAGAATTCTGTAGGGAAATCGCTATTTTAATTGTCATTTAATTTGATCAATATTCTGGATATTATTCTGATTTTTGTTACTGAGAGGTTACGATGATGTCATAAGCCAGCGCCGGGGCGTAGCGGAGAGTCGAGCCAAGTGAAAGCAACGCTGCTGTTAGAAGATGGGTTGCTTCGTGTAAAATGATAATTCCAACAGAACAAAGTTGCAAAAGATATACGAGACCAACTGTAGGTGTACATTTATGGTTTCTGCTCACCGTAGCTCATCCAGGCAGAGTCTGTTCCTGAGCCGTACGTCTTCGGTGATAGGATAGAGCAGTAGGATCATTAACCCCGTGACGATGAAGGCCACTGGGGCAGCACCAATCAGCAGCTTCAGGGTGTACACTACAGGAGCAGGCTGCTTGCAGGCGCCGGTGTCATACCCTGCAAATCTACACACACACACACACACACACACACACACACGCAGAGATCCAATTTTAACCCAGGTTACAGGAAATCGACACACCAGCCTGACGCTGCAATAATGCAAATGAGTAAACTCCACACCTTTCACATTGTGAATCATACATCAGGTCTGGGGTTAATGCATCGCTGCAAGGTATCATGACATGCTAAGTGCAGTTAACAGAGCATCATGGGGTATGTAAATGGTGCAAATGTGGGATAGTAATGCAGACTCACTCCAGGCAGAGGGTGGACACCCCCAGGGAGATGCCTGCAGCGAACTTAGTGAAAAACACGTAGAAGGAGTAGAAGATGGCCTCGTGGCCTTTGCAGTAGGGGTTAACCAGTCGGAAGTCATCCACCACATCTGGCAGCATGGACCTGAATCGCACACACATACATGCAAAGTTGAATGCAAACCAATTTTGTGAGCATTGTGTTTAATTCTCAATATCGCTCTAAGACATACACTACCGGTCAAAAGTTTGGGGTCACTAAGAAATTTCCATAGCACTCCATTATAGACAGAATCCCAGCTGAGATCAGTTGCATTGTTTTTTTTAACCAGGGCAGCAGCTTTGAGATTACTTTGTGTGCTTACATAATTGCAAAGGGTTCTCCGATGTTTTATTAGTTAGTTTTTTAAACTGATATCAGATTAGTAAACAGGATGTGCCTTTGGAACATTGGATGAATGGTTGCTGATTATGGATAATGTAGATATTGAATTAAAGATCAGCCCCCCCCTCAGTTCAGATGGTATTCTGTCTGTAATAGTGGAATGGAGAAATTGTAAGTGACCCCAAACTTTGGACCGGTAGTGTAGTCAAATTCTAACTCTATGCATGTCTAAGAACTCCCTCATGGTCTTACTCTAATCATCTTATACAAGATGGTAGCAGCTGATGATGTTAGCTCTACTTATAGCGTTCTGATAAACGGGTGGGCTGAAATTACGGAGCTAATAACACGATTAGATGATGAGCAGCGGGCGGCACCACTGGGCCTCAGCCCACAGACAGGATAAACAATCGGCCCCTTCCAAAATAAACATGGCCCTGCGGGAGGCCCCTGTAATTTGGGGTTTGAAAGGAGGGGGGACAAGAGATGAGTGAGCAGCGGGGGCGGCAATAGAAAGGAGTGGAAAACAGACGGGGGTGTATTAGCTCCGGGATGGTGTAGATGGTAAATTGATCTATTTAAAGATAAATTTACAAGCGTTCAGTCATCACAGCGCAAAACATAAAATTATAAAGAAAGAGATTGCAATTTATGTAATATGAGATCAGGTAACAAAAGAATTAAATCCGATATGAACAGCCATGAAGTCGACAAAATAAGAATAATAAAAATTAACACAAAAATAAGAATGTGACAAATTTACATATCTCGTTAATGATATTGACAACTGATTTTAAATTTTTTTTAATATACTTTATTAATCTTACAAGGGGAAGCTACACTTTTCACTCTGTTGTTATGACACACAGGCCGGAATTACACACACACACATGCTCAGGACCTATACATGCACTAATGGAGAGATGTCAGAGTGGGGGAAAGGCATCCCTAGCAGTTGGGGGTTCGGTGCCTTGCTCAAGAGCACCTTGGCAGTGCCCAGGAGGTGAACTGGCACCTCTCCAACTTCCAGTCCACCACCATACTTTGGTCCGCACGGGGACTTGAACCAGCGACCCTCCGGTTCCCAGCCCAACTCCCCACGGACTAAGCTACTGCCACCAGATGCTCTTAATTAAAAAGATTTTTAGCTTCCGATTCATAAAAATGACATCACTTTCATGACCGTGACATGACCTACAGTACGTGAATGGACTCTAGGTACAGAGTCACCGCTAACAGCAGGTTGGCGCTATTGTGGTTGGACTAATGGCACTTTGCATCAAATCAAAGAGAACTACCATGCACAGCACAACCACTGCACCGACAGACATGTCGTAGCACTGCAGCTACATAAACAATGTCAGAGGTTTAGGGGAGTTTGAATATTCTGGGGATATAAAATAAGCTGGAGCATATTTCTTTTACTCCCCATTGGGGAGGCCCACAAGACGCCCCGGGCAGACCCAACTAGGCTTGACATTTTGACGGACTCTTCCAGTTCAATACCAGCAGAGGCAGAGAGTCTCTAGTCTACCTGCTAGAGGAAACTGGAACATCCAAGAACTGATTTATGTGAGCTCATAAAAGATTATTTTTTGGGGCTTTTCCCTTTATTTTAGTGACAGTGGGAGAGAGATGGGGGATGACAGGCAGCAAAGGGACCCAGACTGGATTTGAACCTAGGCCGCTACAGGTTTTAGCCAACAAGGGGTAAACTCTCTTACTGGGCGAGCTAGAAGCCACTCCAAATTTGGATGTTTTTAAATAAATGTTGATCCTATACGTGACATTTTACCTAAAGAATAATGTGGGGAGAGCTTTCCCGGAAAATGGTGGAAAAGTGTGTTACTTTCACAAAAAGGAAACTATCATATGTGGATCTAGATAGATCTGAGGACATAAAGACAATAGACCAAGAAAGGTGTACGCCTCTTGATTCCCAGAACATGGCTCTACATTTTTACACATTAAAAAGTGACAAAAACGATGATCCTCTTGAGTGACGTATGACCTGATCTGAAAGTCTTACCATGGCAGCAGGAGCGAGGCCGCCACGCTGAGTCCAGAGGAGACAGCCACAACGTAGGCCACCACAACATTGGGGATGAAGACCAGCATCATGGTGAAGGGCATGATCCACTAGATGGGACGGAAAGAGTCATTTAATAAAAAAAGTCTAACTGATGAGGAACATCCACAAGATGGAACAGAGTGTCATATTCAGAGTAAAAAGTTACCAAAATAAAAACAGGATACTCACTGTGATACCGCAAAAAGCTGCCGTCTTCTTCCCAAACCTCTGCAGAAACCATTGCCACAACGGGATGCTTATCACTGCAGAAACCTGGATAAACATGTGCAAACAGTCAGAAAATAAGACCAATGTTGAAAACAAAAATGTATCTAGTTTTTGTTTTTAAATCATTCCACTGTAACTCTGTATTTTACAAACAATTTTGCAAGTCATCTTCGGGTATGTGTGAGGTGAATCGGCGGTAAAAGCTCTTCTCACCAGGATGGTCAGCACAATATTCTGGAAGTGATCCCTCAGGTCGGCGGCGTAAGTGCAGAAGAGGACAAAGTTGCTCTGGACCAGCTGCAGAAAATCAGAGATCAAACTTTCACATATTCGGTCGTGTCTTGTCTACTCAGCACTGTCGCTGACTGGAGTGACTGGAGAAGCTGCTGACGGGGTTTTTTGCAGTGATGAATTCCCACTCGGGGCTCACACACGGATGACAACTGACACCGTCACAAAGACGATAAGAGGAAAATATACGGGAATAGATCTGATGCAAAAGTAGGAATAGTCTGCAATAATTTTAACCCCAGGTGTGAAAACTGAAGCATCTGCCTATAAGTGACAGACAAACAGCACAAATGTGCTGCTATCACTCTTTAAACCGTGAGCTTTCAGTAAGTGCTCTTCTACATTGATCGAATCAACATCGAGCGCCAGCAACCCTTCGGCGTTGTCAGGATTCCAGGGACTCCATTTACCGTAACGTTGAGGGTCGCGTCTGAGAAGTGCATCGTAAATAAATTTGCTTTATACCTGAATGGCGACAGTGATGAAGAGGAATGCGGCAGTTAGAGTGAGGTATGGCCCGTGTCTCATCACCAGGATGAAGCCCTGGTGGAACGGGATCTGCTTCTCTGTCCTCGGGGTGTACGGATCTGAAAACAGTAACGCATGGAATATGAATATGAGTGTGCAGCTTATCAAATAACATGCGGGGAAAAAAAGAGAATGAGTTTGCTCACTGGCAATCCTGGAACTGCCCCTGCATTGCAGTGGATGCTGTTTTGTCGTTTAACCCTTGTGTCGTCTTCCTGTTAACCATGTACTTGTCCTTCCAGTTCAAAAATTGAAAATGAACATTTTTTGTGTGCTCTTCCAACTTTTTTGTCGCTTTATTTGATATATTTGTCACTTTTTCCATGCTATTGGCGCTTTTTTTTAACAACCTGATCTGGTTTAGTGATAGGTTTTACACTTCTTGGAATTCATGGTCAACAAACCTCATTTATGTCAAATTGTACATACGTTTTTAGTTAAAAAGGCAGAAACTATGAATTATTATGACTGATAGTTAAGATCAGAGGATGTTGAGTGGATCTCAGATGGGTAGATGTCAAAGTTTGGTCCGTCTGTTTTTGAAACCATTGAAAAAAAGAATTCAAATGCTATAAGATTAAATAAAACACCCCAAAAAATCAATGAAAGTAATCATTGATTTTACCAGAAGAACGTTGTATGGAATCATCCATGTTTTTTTGGGGGGCAATTTAGTTGAAAGAAATCCATATTTCTGGTATAAAACCCTTTGAAACGGGTCAATTTGACCCAAGGACAACACGAAGGGTTAAAATAAAGATCAGAGAATGACAGCTAACACGGGCAGAGTCCCAAGTGGTTCAAAGACACACTCACTGTGTCAAAAAGAAAAGAAAGAAAAAAGATGCAAGGGAAAATGTCACTTAGTATGCATCTCAAACCAACAACCCAAAGAGATGCCCCCTGGCTACTCATTTCATCTCCAACTGTACTGGTTCAAATCCCAAAATGTATTCATATCTCATCAGGGCTGCAGCTAACACTATTTTTCATCACCGATTCATGTGTTTCATCATTAGCCTATATAATGCTGAAAAAATAGTAAAACAAAAATGGATGTCACAAGTTCCAATGATGGTCACATGCCTTTGGTGTGAGAGATCTGGGTTCAATTCCCACTGTGATACATCAGCCTATGTGTCCATGAGCAAGGCACTTAACCCTCATGTTGTCTTCAAGTCAAATTGATCCGTTTTCCTATATCCATGTTTTTTTTAATCACCCCAAATAACATGATTGATTCC
>NC_045750.1:24262493-24262651 GCF_008692095.1 Etheostoma spectabile
CTCTTTGGCAAGTACAAATCTCTACTTTATTTTTGGGGTGTCTTATTAAATTTGATAGCATTTGGAGAAAAAAACTGAAGTGGTTTTGAAATAGTATTGACTAAAAGTTGACAAATTCCAGTCTGTAATTATCCATCAACATACATTCCTTTCATTTT